>NW_026889813.1:8235000-8247500 GCF_033153115.1 Saccostrea echinata | reverse complement strand
GGAAATAGGTATAATCCATGCATGCATTGTTTTTCTAATTGAGTGTAAAAAAAGAAGAAGACAATATTGATGGAAGTTTGATGTTGAAGCATAGTGTATACATGTACTTACTTACAGTATGCTTAGGGTGAACAAGTCAGGAGGAGGGAAATGTCGAATTATTTTTAAAAATGAATCATACTCTATTTTAAGTTTGATTAATATTTTGTTCACATTCTATGATTCAAAAATCGGGGTTTTGGCATCTCTGTCAATAATTATCTTGACTACTCAGCTTTTGTAAATTTAAATGAAAATTTTAATGCATAGATCTTTTGGGGATAATTGTCAGGGATACAGTTTTTATGTTTTAATCAGTATTGAAACCCAAAAGATTTTGCTTCAAATTCAAGAAAGAAATCCAGAATAGGGGTATTAAATTTAACAAACTTTTCTGACCGGTCATAAACTTATAAAGAGAAGATTATGACTAAGTATTGACAAGTACGTATTTCTATTCCCAAGCAGTAAAACAGTCAGGTTCTACATGTACAAATAGGATGAATCAACTTGTAGTGATGATCTAAATACTTATAATGAAATCACATGTCACATGCTGGAACATAAAGAAAGATCCAGCTTGGTCAATTAAAAACAGCAGGAGTGATAAATTATTGGCCTATTAGTCATGTTAGTATTAGAGATGATCCACCACTTCATTTCTCTCTTCTTGAGTGGCTGTCATAACAGCAACCTGTTTGAAATCACTGTTCCACATCAGTAATCAGGAGATTGTGTCCCACTGTGAATGTAGGAGAATCTCAGCCTGGAGATTGTAATTTGATCTCTCTGTGTGTTGTGATTGGTGTGTTGACTCAGTGTTGGTGTCTTGCTTTGTTTCAGTGAGAGCACAGTCAAGGGCCATTAATATACAATGGCTCAATACAAGATTCCCGACCCAGAAGAAATGATTCCCTGCCCCTATGACAAAGTTCACATGATCAGGGCCAAAAGGATGCAGTACCATCTAATGAAGTGCAGAAAGGTCAGTGTGACTTATTCTGTATTTATCCTGGAATTTCATTTCAAAATAGGAATTTCTAATTGGCATCCTGAAAGTTAACTACTGTGTTATTCTTTAAATTTTATTTTATTTTTTTTTCACATTGTGTTAATACTTTAGCAATGATTGAGATATTCACCCAAACACCTAATTTATATTTGAATTGTTATTTATGCATGATAGATGCTGTCAACAAAGATACTGGTAGTAGTGTGTCTCATAATATAAAGTCATTCATGTCTATGTTATCAAATGTACATATCTATGTTATTAAATGTACATGTAAGAGGTATTGCCAACACTAAATTCAGTTGAAAAGCTCAAATCATGGATATATAGAAACTATTCTCTATTGAGAAGTTGATGGCTCGTTTTAATACTCCCCCTCAAGTTGAGGGGGAGTACGAGCCATCAACTTCTCAATAGAGAATATATAGAAACTAGTTAAATTACTGAAAACTGCACAATAGAGTTAACACCTCTGTGTTACTAGAATCATAGAATTTCAAGATGTATAATTGTTGATAAAAAGATTTTCAACTTTAGATTATTATGTTTATTCAGAACTATGCTGGAAGTGATTTTGCCACTTGCCCTTTCAATGCCAGACATGAAATGCCAAAACCAGAGCTGCGCTATCACTTAGCTAATTGTCCTGACAAGGCCGTGATTGAACCAATGCTAGCTTATGGTAAGTTATAAAGAAATGAATTTAGTATGCAAATTTTTATTACTGAAAATATATTTCTACAGAAGCTAATTTTGTCAATTTTATTCTGTTTTGTTGGGAATTTAAAGTGTACGTGACTTGTTTGGTATGGGAAATTTTAGCTCTGAACTAAAATACATTGACCCTTTATACAACAACGAACTAAAAAATATGTATTCTATGAATAGAGTTCAGTAACCTTAATAATGTCAAGTAAGATAAATTACAAGCTCTATTGACTCTAAAACACACAGATAATTTACAATTATATTATGAAGTTGATGTGAAGATAGACTTGCTAAAGTACGTATTCAGTCCATAATATCCTCAGATTCAATGAAATTGCATAACAGATATGTATGAGTTGAATACTCAGTATATTTAGACATCATTTTCATGTTTTAGTATCATAATGTATGTAATATGCCCTAATTAATGACCTTCCCCTGTTCTGAAAGAGTTAGCCCCTTTGCTTTTAATCAAGAAAAATCAATTGTAAAAAAAAAAAAAAAAAAAAAAAAAAAAAATTGAAATGGTAAAAAATTAGTTTTCAATCTTTTTTTTATTCCTAATGATTAAATACCTCTTTCCACCACAGCATTTATTGATATCCTTAGTATTTAAATTCATATTTTCAAAAATTTGCTTGTCCCTATAGACCTCAATGCAATCCTCATTGATTAATTACTGCTTAGGTAATTACATTTTTGAAAATTTCTCTTGGTAAATCTTTTTACACTCTAAAGGCTTTGAATTAATATCAGAGTATCTTATGCAAAGTGAATATTTAAGGTTAGAAAATTTAGTCCTAATATAGGTCAGACACCTTAAAAATCTGATCAGAAAGTTCATCATTGTGTGTTGTTTTTATAGAGAGCAGTAAGAGGAATGGAGAAGATGCGTCCATGTTTAGAGGATGTACAGATCTACCTGTGTATGATAATGTTGTAATTAACAGTGAGGAAAACTGGGATGATGGTAAATCTATACATCTACCTCTGACAATTAATTATATCAAAACTAATTTAAGAGGAAGTACAAGTAATTCTATATGGCCATAAATCTATGCCACAACTTAATATATTTTTATTTTATGTTGGCCACAGGCAAGTGAACTGTAGGTAGCATAATCTTCTTAAACTTTCCTTTTGGCCCAGAAGTACTGTGTAAGCAGAAAGAATTCATTTCGGGACTAAGCCTTACATGTCTGATGCTTGAGAAAATTCAGAGATGATAAAAAATTATATGGATCAAGTGACCAGGAATGACAAAATTAATGCAAAAGCTTTTTTTGGGTAGATTTAAGTCCCCCCCCCCCCCTCCCCCCCCCACTTCCTTTTCATAATGGTACATTAAATAGGTAGTAGAGATTATATTTGCATTACATTTTTTAAAAATATCTTTTAACATACCCTTATCTTTAATAATTTTGTGACTGCTGCATGTATTCACATTTATTAGCGTGAAAGCATTCTATTTAGCGTATATTCAACTTTGTTCTATATTTGCATTTAAAACACAAAGAACAATAGATCTATGATTTTACAGCAAATGTATACACACTTTTTAGGTCACCTGAGTTTACTCAGGTGACCTATTGCTATCTGTTTTCATCTGTTGGCGTGCGTCGTCCGTCGTGCGTTAACATTTGAACATTTTCAGCTTCTTCTCTGGAACCACCGAACCAATTTCAACCAAATTTGGCACATAGCATCTATATGTGAAGGGGAGTAAAAATTGTGAAATTCATGACCCCTACCCCCCTGGGGCCTGAGGGGTGGGGCTAAAACCATCAGAATTAATGCAACCTTTAAAAATCTTCTTCTTTACTCCTGGGCATCAAGCAGGCAAACTGTTGGCATGAATGTAATAAGCATTGAGCCCTCTACCTAAATTGTGAAATTTATGGCCCCAGGGTCAGGGGTTCTGGTGCTAGGGTGGGGCTCTGTTGAATATGTAGTGAAAAGCATTATTCTTAAAAAATCTTCTCCTCTGCTCTTGGGTATTTAGAAAACAAACAATATGCATAGTTATGATGAGGAAAGGTGTCTCTTCTAAAATTGTGAATTTCATGGCCCCTGGGTCAGGGGTTCTGGTGTTAGGGCGGGTATCTAATGATTATATAGTGAAAATGCATTAATTATTCAAAAATCTTCTCCTCTGCTCCTGGGTATTAAGCCGATGAACTAAGTACATAGTTATGATGAGAAAGAGTGCCTCTTCCAAAATTGTGAATTTCATGGCCCAGGGGTCACGGGTTCTGGTGTTAGGGTGGGGCTCTGTTGAATATATAGTGATAATGCATTATTTCTTTAAAAAGCTTCTTCTGTGCTCTTGGATATTATGAAAACAAAATAAATACATAGTTATGATGATGAAAGGTGCCTCTTCCAAAATTGTGAATTTCATGGCCCCAGGGTCAGGGGTTCTGGTGTTAGGGCAGCGTTCTGTTGAATATACATGTATAGTGAAAATGCATTATTTCTTTTAAAAATCTTTTCTGATCCAGGGCAAACAAACTGAAGGCATAGTTATGATGAATAAGGGTGCCTATTCCTATGTTGTGAATTTCATGGCCCCCTGGTAAGGGGTTCTGGTTTTAGGGCGGGGCTCTAATGATTACATAGTAAAAATGCAATAATTCTTTGACAATCTTCTCCTTTTCTCCTGGGTAATAAGCCGATGAACTAAGGAGTATAGTTATGATATGTAAGGGTGCCTGTTCCAAAATTGTGAAATTCATGGCCCCTAGGTCAGGGGTTCTGGTGTTAGGGTGGGGCTCTGTTGAATATATAGTGATAATGCATTATTTCTTTAAAAATCTTTTTCTTTGATCCTGGGTATTTAACAAACAAACTGATGCTTATTTTTGATGAGTAAAGGTGCCTCTTCCAAAATTTTGAATTTCATGGCCCCTTGGTCAGGGGTTCTGGTGTTAGGGTGATTAATGATTAATTACATAGTAAAAATGCAATAATTCTTTGAAAATCTTCTTCTTTTCTCCTGGGTATTAAGCTGATGAACTAAGAGTATTGTTATGATATGTAAGGATGCCTCTTCCAAAATTGTGAATTTTATGGCCCCTGCATCATGGTTCTGGTGTTAGGGCAGAGCTCTAATGATTACATAGTGAAAATGCATTGATTCTTTGATAATCCTCTGCTTTCTTTCTGGGTATTAAGTAAGCTTACTAAATGTAAAATTATGATGAGCAAGTGTGCCTCTTTCAAAATTGTGAATTTCATGGCCTCTGGTTTAAAACATGAATCCATTGTGGCGAAGTTGTTGCATGATACTCAGGTGACCTATAAGGCCCGTGGGCCTCTTGTTATTATTAAGTATCCAGTAGATTCATGTTCAACTTGTTAAAACTATGGCTTCAAGGACTTAAAGGACTTATCGCATGTTTCTAAATTATTTGAAATTAAAAGCGTATTACGTTCCTTATGACCACAATTTATAAATTCTGTGTTTTTACTGTGGATAAATCGCGGTAATTAACCAATTATTGACTCAAATGAAAACCCCTGAATTAAACATCTAAGTTAATTAGATAGCGATCACGTGACCCTGTGACGTCAAAGGCGACAATGGCTGATCAGCTCTTCATTAATCTTACTAAAATATACGCGATACAACCTGAATTTTCTGCGTTGTGGACGACCAAATCACTTATTTTATCGATATAAATTGAATATTCAACCTTATATGTTAGAATTGTCAGCAAGAAAAAATCTGAAAAATCTGTTAACTTTGTAAAACTAGCAGCGACGATAGCGAGGGAGACGCAGCGAAGACGAAGAAACTCGCCATAACAATGCAATTTGATTTGTCTTCTTATCACATGTATTAAACTTATTTGATTCACAAATTAAACATTATATAACTTTGTTATTCTTCGTTTTGACATTAATTTATGCAAGTCTTCATATGTTTTTTAAAGGATGGCGATCTTGAAAAGTATTTCCTGATCACGAAACATTGCTGTAATTAGAGCTACAGGTTCTAAATGTTTTGAATAAAAAAAACGAAAATATCTTAAAAGCCTTATACCTTAGAACTAATTAATGTTCGATAGTAATTGAAAAGCATATAAGGAATTAATTTTTTCAGCATTTTTCGTAATTAAGCTGCATTTGTCGTTGATAACTCCGTAAATAGTGTGCATATTCTCATCTCTCTATCACTGAATTGTCGCCTATGACATCAGAGCAGTATTTCGCCGAAATCCGACTGAAATACAGTACCGACCAGACACAACCTAACACCAGAGCGAACCCAAAGCGCACCCCGGGTTCGCTTTCTGGGTTCGCTCGGGGTCCGCTACGGGTCCGCTTTCAGAAATTTTGGGTGCGCTCTGGGTTCGCTTGGGGTTCGCTCTGCGTTCGCTCGGGGTCAACTCTGGGTCCGCTAGAGCGAACCCGGCGTTCGCTTTCTGGGTTCGCTTTACGCACTGAGCGAAGCGAACCCCGCTTTAATCTTGCCGCCAGTAAACTCCGCCCCTTGTTTATTCCAAATACAGCAGTGAAATCGATCATTTTTGTTTTTGTGGCGATCGATACAAGTGCATGTGCAGTGGCTGCAATGTTATTGTTGACAACATACACGAACGACCAGGTTTTACACAAAATAGTGAAAAATATTTAGGAGTGGATATTTAAAAAAAACAACAAAAAACTTATTAATAGATATTTTAGATTAAAATTAAAAATATTTACTGCTGCAATTAATCGACTTTGGATAAGTGACAAAAAAATTATAGAAAAAAATATTTTTGAAACTACATGTAAATAAGGTTTAATAGGTATTTTAGATAACAAATAATTATTAATGTAATTCTCCGACTTAGAATTTTTTTTATCTTTTTGATACGTAAAAATGTAATTTATGATCGAATGCAGCATGTTCTATCATATGATATAGGTTGACTGTGAGTTTTGATTCTATTGGATTTTATAATATGCAGTATGGGGGTAAAAAAAAATTTAAAAATTACCTAAATAATGAATGAATACTTATATTCATCTTTCCATCTATGAATTCAAAAATCAGCATTTTTTTTAAATTCATTCATCTGCAGAAATTGAAATAATAATAAGTATCAGGGATAAAAAGTAACCCCGACAATCATGTCGTGTACATTTGTCGACTAATTATTTATGTAAGTATTGGGAATTAATTATTTTTTTTGTAAAAATGTACATTTCTGGTGTATTGGTATAAAAAATCTTGACCACAATAAGCAGTTAACGGGACCCATCATCAGAAAAAAGAAATCGTTAAACATCTCAAATATGCTTTATCATTTCAAGTTACGCTATTTATAAGAATACAATACTGTACGACTTATTATATTGCTTATTTACTACTGATAATTCGTTCAATTATGTACATGTAAATCGCGCGTTGTTTTTTTTTTCTTTTTATTTCAGTTAATAATAATAATAATAATAATAATAAAAAAAAAAATGTAAATCAAGCTTTACATTATTTTTTTGTAAAAGATAAATCAAAATAATACCATAGTAGTTTACGATTGGACATACTGTACATGTACATTTATGCTGTTCTTTATTTATTTATTTCTTTTTAGCTCACCTGAGCTGAAAGCTCAAGTGAGCTTTTCTGATCACCCGTTGTCCGTCGTCCGTCCGTCTGTCCGTCCATCTGTAAACTTTTCACATTTTCAACTTCTTCTCAAGAACCACTGGGCCAATTTTAACCAAACTTGGTACAAAGTATCCTTGGATGAAGGGGAGTGTAAATTGTTAAAATAAAGGGCCAAGTCCCCTTACAAGGGGAGATAATCAAGAAAAGACAAAAATAGGGTGGGGTCATTAAAAAATCTTCTTCTCAAGAACCACTGGGCCAGAAAAGCTGAAACTTATATGGAAGCATCCTGGGGTAGTGTAAATTATAAATTGTTCAAATCATGACCCCCGGGGGTAGGGTGGGGCCACAATAGGGAATCCAAGTTTTACATTGAAATACATAAGAAAAATCTTTAAAAATCTTCTTCTCAAGAACCACTGGGCCAGAAAAGCTGAAACTTATATGGAAGCATCCTGGGGTAGTGTAAATTATAAATTGTTCAAATCATGACCCCCGGGGGTAGGGCGGGGCCACAATAGGGAATCCAAGTTTTACATTGAAATACATAAGAAAAATCTTTAAAAATCTTCTTCTCAAGAACCACTGGGCCAGAAAAGCTGAAACTTATATGGAAGCATCCTGGGGTAGTGTAGATTATAAATTGTTCATATCATGACCCCTGTGGGTAGGGAGGGGCCACAATAGGGAATCCAAGTTTTACATTGAAATATATAAGAAAATTTTTTACAAATCTTCTTCTCAAGAACCACTGGGCCAGAAAAGCTGAAACTTATATGGAAGCATCCTGGGGTAGTGTAGAATCTAAATTGTTCAAATCATGACCCCCTGGGGTAGGGCAGGGCCACAATAGGGAATCCAAGTTTTACATTGAAATATATAGGAAAAATCTTTAAAAATCTTCTTCTCAAGAACCACTGGGCCAGAAAAGCTGAAACTTATATGGAAGCATCCTGGGGTAGTGTAGATTATAAATTGTTCAAATCATGACCCCTGTGGGTAGGGCGGGGCCACAATAGGGAATCCAAGTTTTACATTGATATATATAGGAAAACTCTTTTAAAAATCTTCTTCTCAAGAATCACTGGGCCAGAAAAGCTGAAACTTATATGGAAGCATCCTGGGGTAGTGAAGAATCTAAATTGTTCAAATCATGACCCCCGGGGGTAGGGCGGGGCCACAATAGGGAATCCAAGTTTTACATTGAAATATATAGGAAAAATCTTAAAAAATCTTCTTCTCAAGAACCACTGGGCCAGAAAAGCTGAAACTTATATGGAAGCATCCTGGGGTAGTGTAGATTATAAACTGTTCAAATCATGACCCCCTGGGGTAGGGCAGGGCCACAGTAGGGAATCCAAGTTTTACATTGAAATATATAAGAAAAATCTTTACAAATCTTCTTCTCAAGAACCACTGGGCCAGAAAAGCTGAAACTTATATGGAAGCAACCTTGGGTAGTGTAGATTATAAATTGTTTAAATCATGACCCCCGGGGGGTAGGGCGGGGCCATAATAGGAAATCCAAGTTTTACATTGAAATACATAAGAAAAATCTTTAAAAATCTTCTTTCAAGAACCACTGGACCAATAAAGCTGAGACATATTTGGAAGCATCCTGGGGTAGTGTAGATTCTAAATTTTTCAAATTTTGACCCCCGGGGGTAGGGCAGGGCCACAATAGGTATATTAAAAGGGGGGAAATCTGGTAAAGAACAGCATGGCCAAAGTTACTCAGGTGAGCGATGTGGCCCATGGGCCTCTTGTTTATTTATTTATTTATTTTTATTTTATTTATTTTTTTTTTTACTTTTTTCCAATTAAGAAGATTAATAATGTTGATGTTGATCTGGATTTAAACAAAATTGTAAATTAGAATTATAAAAATAAAATAATTGAATGAAAGCACGTACATATACATACTCTTATGCAGTATCTTGAGATAATGAAATGTTATAATTTGTCAAAATACTTTTTTTCTTTTTTTTTTTAGTAACAATTGTGATAACCATTATTTTCTTTTATACATTAAAGAACTTTTTGTCTGATAAATTTACGCAATATAAATAAATGAATTTTAAAAATAAAACATAAAGAAAATAAATGTGTGAATATAATATGCTACCTAGATATTAATTTATAAATATAAATATTTTTTAATCGTGTTAATAATAATTTCACACTGTACATAAACACGCTTTGCTTGTAGAATGTTTTATTTACATCGAATGACAAACTGGCATGCTGATCGGTCAACGCGCTGATTGGTTAACACGTCTTATCGCTAATCCTGATTGACAGATCAGTTACGCAACACCGAACACGCGTTCGCTTGCTGGGTTCGCTACTGAATTTGGGGTTCGCTTTCGGCGTTCGCTCTGGGTCCGCTGCGGGCTACTGCGAACCCCAAGCGAACCCGAAGCGAACCCAGGCAGCGAACCCGGGGTGCGCTTTGGGTTCGCTTTCTGTTAGGTTGTGTCTGGTCGGTACTGTATGCATATTGCCGTATTTGAATTTCAACTCTCCATATCTCTTAAAATATGCCTTCAGCAACGTTTATTGTATTCAGTTTTTTAATAAATAAGGTTATAGATCATATTTTTCATAAAATTACGATTTTTGAAAGATCATGCGATAAGTCCTTTAAGCAGAGGTCCAAAGATACATGTATAAATATGAATAGAGTTAAGATTTTTCAAAATCTTAAAGAGCCTAAGATGATATTTTGTCAATGCTATCACCATTTGTAATGTTGATATAAAGACTTGCATTGAAATAATTGGGAAAGCTTTGTGAAATAAAAAACTCAAAAACATAGATATACTCCTTTATAAATTGTATGTTCAAGATTTCTCAAGCTTCTTTTTTTTTTTTTGACAGAGATTCCCTCTGTGGCCAGGATTGGGGTGGACCCCCAATTCTTCGCACGTCAGGACCATATGATAATCCCAGGGTAGTGTGTTTTTAACTTTAATGAAAAATCTGTTTATTTCTACATTGTGTAGTTAAGCAAGGATTCGGACACATTTTCATGTTGATTTTGAACATTTCAGACTGACAAAATCAGAGAAGAAAGAATTCGCTAAACAGATGCATATTCCAGCAGAAGACAGAAAGTATGTATCTCATTATGATTGTACTTCCTGTCTGCAAAAAGAAGGGGGTAACAGTTGAAATTGTCTGCCTGTCTACCTGTTTTTGCAATCATATGCAGTTCATAACATTTGTAAGAGAGCAACATTGGAAACTCATATTTAAAACAAAAGATTGTTTCAAACCCTGGAAGTAATGACATTGACCCAATTTATTTGTTAATTGGCACAAGTTCAAGGTCATTAGCAGAAAAAGTGCACAATTCATTTACTGTCCAGGTCTTAACAAGAGAAAAACATTTAAAGCTCATATTCTAGGGCTGGGATGATATATCGAGATATGGATAATATCGATTCTGTGTGAGGATAATACGCATATCGATACGTATGAAGAAATATTGAAGTATTGCCAAAAAAAATTCTGACTTCTATTTTTCTTTGTTTACTTAACATTTTGGGTTTAATAAATAAAATAAATATGCTAAATATAAATATAAATATGAAATACATAATAATAATACACCACTTGTGTAAAATAATTTTGTTTTACAACAGATATACAACTTCTGTCAATAAATTGCTCTTATTTGTGAAGAAATATTTCGTTCATTTCAATACAAAAAAAGATTTTTATAACCAATTCCATATATCGTGGCTTAAATATTATGATTCGTATCGATATAGAAAAAGTTGTATCATCCTAGCCCTATCAAATTCATGTTAATAAGATTGCTTCTGACCTCGTGACCTGAGATTGTGTAATCAGGCCTCTAAGTGGCCTCTAAAATTTAGGCGCCAGCTGGCGCCTTATCCAAAAAATTTAGTCGCCAATGCAAATTTTTAGTGGCCAGATAATTTTTTTAAGGCACCAACTTTAAAAGTTAATTGAATATAGGGACCCATGATGTGCCTAAGAAAATATGACATGTCCACTGCTAAAAATAATTCCCTCCTCTTGTAAATTTCTTTTGCCTTCTTTAGAAAAATTGTTAAAAATGTGAAAATTTCTTGATTTTGACAATCAACGTCAATTAAAAATGGTCGCCAATTTGGCGACTTAAGGAAAAGTTTTAGGCACCAATAGAAAATTTTAGGTGCCATGGCGACTAAATTAGTCGCCAATTAGAGCCCTGGTAATATGTCCTTGCCCCATTGTTTAATAAGTGAATGGCGAAAAGTAATACCTGTCCAGGCCATCTTTTGATGATGGAGAAACATCTAAGCGCTAATTTTATGATGAGGTGTAACATGACCCCCACTCAGGGTCATTTGGGCAGATTGAAGGCCATTTTCACAAGAACTTTGCAACAAAAACACATCAAAAGTGCACACTTCATACATGTATAGTGCATTACCAGAAAAATGTAAACTGTCCAAAGGTTTTTAACACAAATTTGAAGTTACAGAGGCAATCTAAATTTTAACCAGCAATCTAATTTTGTTCTCTGATTAAAATTAAATTTCGTTTTTACTTTTTCTTTGTCTTGAGTAAATTTTTACATAGATAAATTTCATACCAATTGAAAGCCTTCATAATACCTTATTATCCATATACAATATAACAGGTACTTGGCCCAGTACAAAGAGCCAGAACAACCCATTAAGGATGAACAGCCCAAGCTTCGTCTCCCAAAGACTGCAGCTCAGACTTATCTCCCTCACCAAAAGAAGTTAGATCAGCCTCCATCGGCAGTGTTTGCATATTCATTATCAATGGCCGGAGTAGGTCGAGGGCTTCCAGGTATCAAATTGTACAGAATAGCTGAGAATTTTTTCTTTTTTTAAAAACTTCTCAGGAGTGTTTGCTAAGGCTTAGAATATTTTAGAGTCAAAACTTGGCTAGACTTATAAAATTTATATTGACAGTCAACAGTCAGAATGGACCGGTGACTGGCTCTCTAAATGGGCCACCTGGAATGAGTAGAGGAAGGGGCCATGGGTCCAGCCCAGCTGTGGGAAGGGGAATCTCTGTGTCTGAAATGAATGGAGATATACCTCGTTCTCTTGGAAGGGGAATGACCAATGGTGACGTTCCATTATCCCAGCA
>NW_026889813.1:7940000-8232500 GCF_033153115.1 Saccostrea echinata | reverse complement strand
TTCATATGATATCAAGAAAAAAAGGCTGATCCCTCAATTTAGGGGCTCAGAGGGGCCAAAAGTCTTTCAAGTATAACTCTTGAATGATCAATATTTTGTTATAAATTACTTAAGCAAAAATATTCACCTTCACGATTTACAACTATTTTGTTTAAAATTTTGATCATATGTTACGTAATAAGGGGCCAAAAGGGACCAGAATGCTAAATCTTATATCTCAAATAGGAGGAATATTTTAGTAAGCAATATTTTACAAAAGATGTTCAGAATAATGTTCTTAACAATATGCACCCTTTCAATTTTTGCAAAACGGTCCCATTAAGGACTTGGAGGGGTGGCCCCTAAATATTTCCATTCAGCATATCTCTACAATGAAAAGAAATCTCTGAATAGGTGTTGAACAAAAATGCTTCAAAATCACAAGACCTTTCATTTGATATCAAGAAAAAGGGTCTGACCCCTGAAATTAGGGGGTTAAAGGGGCCAAAAGTCCTTCATCTATAACTCTTTAACAATCAATAATTTGTAATGTATTACTGAAGCAAAGATGTTTATCTTAACGATTTACAACAATATATGATAAGATTTTGATCATATGTTACGTAATAAGGGTCACAAGGGGCCAGAATGCTAAATCTTTGATGCTTTATATCTCGAAAATGGGGAATATTAAGATAAGCAATACTGAACAAAAGATGTTCAGAATAATGTTCGAAACAATATGCACCCTTTCAATTTTTGTAAAACGGCCCCATTAAGGACTTGAAGGGTGGCCCCTAAATATTTCCATTCAGTATATCTCCAAAACCGAAAGAAATCTCTGAATAGGTGTTGAACAAAAAATCTTCAAAATCACAAGGTCTTTCATTTGATATTGAGAAATGGGGGCTGACAAATTAAGGGCTCAAAGGGGCCAACAGTCTTTCATCTATAGCTTTTTAACTATCAATATTTTGTTATCAGTTACTGAAGCAATAATGTTTAACTTAAAGATTTGCCACTATATATTATAAAATTAAGATCATATGTTGCGTAATAAGGGGCCAAAAGGGGCCAGAATGCAAAATCTCTGACGCTTCATATCTCAACAAGGGGAGATATCTTAATAAGCAATATTGAACAAAAGATGTTCAGAATAATGTTCTGAACAGTATGCATCCTATCAATTTTTGCAAAACGGCCCCATTAAGGACTTGAAGGGTTGTCCCCTAAATATTTCTATTCTACATATCTCGAAAATGACAAGAAACTTCTGAATAGTTGTTGAGCAAAAAATGTTTAAAATCACAAGTCTTTTCAATTGATATCAAGAAAAAGGGGCTGACCCTTCAAATTAGGGGATCAGAGGGGCCAAAAGACTAATATGTAACTCTCAAATGACCAAGAATTTGTTATAAATTACTGAAGCAAAAATTCTTAACGAAACAATATGCAACAATATGTTGTAAAATTTTGATTCTCTATTGTGTAATTAGGAGCCAAAACGGGCCAGAATGCTAAATCTTTTACGATTCATATCTTGGAAAGGGGAAACATTTTGAGTAGCAAAATTGAACGAAAGATGTTCAAGATTATGTTATGAAATATATGGAGATAACGAACAGTATTCAATCTCAAAAGTCCATTAATCAATACAAAATAGGAGCAGAGCAAACACGGACTTTCAAACATCAGAGGTGGGATCAGATGCCATGAAGGAGTGAGCATTCCCTGCCAACCGGTCACACCCGCCGTGTGCTCCTTGTCATGATCGGGAAATAACGGAAAAATCCGTTGACAATTCAGTGTGTAAATAATGGCCTAACAATTAGTATGAAAAACGTCAGTCAGCATTTGACTCAATGATAAATTGTATTTGCTGACAAGGTCATTGTATCGACCATAGAACTTACGAAATGATGACTTTAAACGAGACAGCTGATATTCTTGTTTCATCAACTTATTTGTCAATAATTTACTTTGTTTTAGAAATTGTACATACGTAGAGCATGCTCTTGCGTATCGAATCAACTGAGAGATATATACCCCGTATGCAGGTGATGAAGGTATATTGCTGCATAAGTAAGGGAAGTTGACGATTGAAAAGTTAAAGTCATCACGTTTATCATAAAGCTTGGTTGTTAGATTACCATTAACGTCTTTTTCAAGTAAAATATCCAAATATGAAACAGATGTGTCAGACTCTGTGGTATCTTTTATCTCAAGTTCACAAGGATATATCGTATCGACATAAGAATGGAAATAGCCATTGTTAATTGACAATACGTTGTCGATATATCTAAATGTCGAGTTGAAGGCCACAGCAAGTGTTTTCTTCTTTTCACGTAGAAGATTTTGAACAAATTCTGCTTCATATGAATACAAAAAAAGGTCTGCTAATAACGGGGCGCAATTGGTACCCATGGGAATTCCAATAGATTGTTGGAAGACCTGGTCTCCAAAAACCACATAGATATTGTCAATCAGAAACTCAAGCATCTTTTTAATGTCAATTTCAGAGTACTTGTGTGAACAATCAGAATGTTTTTTAACAAAATAATTTTGCAAATGACCAATGACAAGGTAAGTATATTTACGAGTTCCATTTTTATTGAAAAAGCAGCTGTCAATGATATCAAAAAGCCTGGACTTTAATTTATCGTGGGGAATGGTTGTGTACAAAGTTGAAAAGTCGTAAGTTTTTAAGCTGTTGATTTTGGTAAAATCTTGTGATTTCAAATTTTCCAAAAGTTCCTTGGAATTTTTAAGTATCCACATCTGATTTACACCACTTCTCGAATATATTGTTGCACAGTACTCTTGAAGTTTCTCCTTCACCACTGTTAATATCTTAGTGAGGAGTAAAGATAGAGGCTTGGTTGAACATTTACTGGAACCCAATATGTATCTTTGTTTGTAAGGATTTTTATGAAGTTTCGGAATCCAATATAAATATGGTAATTCAAATTCATTTTGGTTGTTTGGAATATTAAAAATATTCAAAACTGACATATGATTTTGAAGAATATCTTCCTTAGAAAGGGAACTATGAGTATAAGTTGGATTACCACTTGTAGAATTAAATCCAAGTTCCTCTAAAATACATTTAATATAATGAGCCTTGCAAACAAAGACAATGTTGTTACCTGCTTTGTCAGCAGGGACCAGTACGTACTGATCATGTAATCTATCTAATTCGTTATATAAATCCAAAGAATGAAATCTAAGGAGGGAAATCTTTATATCATTATCATTTAACGAAAACTTAATAAAAATCACATCCCATCTCATCGAAAAATCGGACGGAAGACCTACTCGTTGCTCGCAACGAGATCTCATCTAGTTATTATTATTATTAAAGCATGGAAATATGTCTCATCATACCAATTCAATAAATTATTACCAAGTGCTTGATCGATGAATATCTTGTAATAAATAACACAACAGAAAAGCCTATATTCCCCATATTTCTTGAAAAATATCCCTCAAGTGTGCAATAAGACCATAAATTTGGCCCCAGAAAGAACAAGGCTCACTTAGGGCCTTTTTTGGCCCTGTGAATTTCTGAAAAACTGAAACTGCTTAGGTTTAGTTGACAGTGCATGAAATCTCATTTCTAATAAGACATTTGGCGATTGCGAATCTACCAAAAATGACGTAATTTTCTGGCTAGTCAATGCATTTTGACGTCATGAAATGCGTATTTTCCTCATATCCTGAACAATTCAACAAAAACAGCCAATTTTTAAAACTATTTTTTGATATTTAATAATGAGCGCTATCTCTGATCTAAAATATGCAATTATTTACTGATAGAACCGTTTCTGAGGATTACAAAACATGTTTTATTTTTTAGATCAGAGGGTGCGCTCATATTATTTTTCTTCTCAGAAAGTACTTCAATATACCTGTTTTCCTTAAAATTCAAGAACATTGCAATTCCATAAAGCTTGTTTTCCAAGACCTGGACTTTAAGGAGAAAAATTTTAATAGGAAATGAAAACCCTAAGTCTCTACTTTATCTTGATGTTTAAAATGGAACATAAGGTGTTAGTCAATAAATTGGTATATCTACAGGGCCATTTTATGCATAAAGTGAACATAGCTCTTTGCCCTATAATTCAAGAATACATTAATTTTTTATTAAAACAATGCATACAAAGAAAAGAAGAATGTCTTTGAATTCACTACATGTAGTTAATGAAAATGCTTATCTGGTGATGAGAAAGATTGTGTTTAATTTTTAGTGTGCTAATTTTAAAATGTATATTTACATACAATCTTTTTTTGTTTATAGGGACAATTTCACCACCTTCCTTTGTGGTTCCTACAGTGCCCCAACAAAAAAATAATGGTAAGAAATAACTTTAAATATTGTTATACTTTCACGTTACTCAATACTTACTAAAATCTGATTGGTTTAAATGTTGTTTAACAATTCATAATGTTACCCTCAGCATTAGCAACATACTTGGCAATGGGTACCACAACAACAGTGTCACTTGTGTAATTTATGCATGTACAATTCGCTGTAGATTCACAAAACATCAGTTGTGTGTTTGAAGAAACCGAATAAATTGATGTCAATTGAGTGCAACAATAATGAAATGTAAAATGATAAAGGGCATTCTTAGTATAAAACAAACATTAAAGAGGTCGGTGAATCTTTTTAGAAGCCATCTTATTGAGAAAAACCAAAGTGGGGAGTTTGAAATCTGTTCAGAATGTGAACTTAACTTAATCTCTAATTTTTTTTGTTGAACATCATATATCAATGACAGTGAATAAATAGTGTATGTTTTTGAGGGTATCAATTGAAATTGACACCTCTCGGACAACCATTGTCAACCTCCGCTGACGCGTCAAGTGACAACTGTTTTCTGTTGGGTTGGGAGTGTCAATTTCAGCTCTTACCCTCAGAAATATGCACTTTATATACAATAATACCTTTGAGATATAATGGTTTAATGTTTTACACTTCTGAGTTTTTTTTAATGTCTTAAAAAGTTCAGTTTAATCAATTTGTTTTTGAGCAGCGCAGGAAAAAGATTCAGACTTGGAATCTGAAGGCTCTCAGTTGGTGGAAGATTTGGACAAAAAGCTGAAAAAAATCGAGAAGAAATTGAGGCAAATTGAGCTTCTAGAGGAGAAACTGGAAGAAGGGTACAATTTGACCAAGGAGGAGGTATGAATGTTTATGATTGATTGTATGTTGTTTAACTTCCCTCTCGAGAATTTTTCACTCATATGGAGATGCCACCACTTGCCGGTGGAGAGCTACAAATTTTGTCCTATACTCCGGCACTTATGGCCATTGAGCAGTGAGGGATCTTTTTTGTGCCAGCACCTACTGCGACACGGGACCTCGGTTTATACGTTCTCATCTGAAGAACCGGTCTCCACATCCCACAGTGGGATTCGAACCCGAGACATAAGGATCAACTCCTTACTTCGCGACTGTAGAGCAGACGCTCTAACCACTGCGCCACGCGGGCAACTGAATGTTTATGTAAGCTGTGGTTATGTATCCCGCCTCCTGTCTAAGGAGGAGATATTATTGGGATATGTCAGCTATGGTTATGTATCCCGCCTTCTGTCTAAGGAGGAGATATTATTGGGATATGTCAGCTGTGGTTATGTATCCTCTTGTCTAAGGAGGAGATATTATTGGGATATGTTAGCTGTGGTTATGTATCCCGCCTCCTGTCTAAGGAGGAGATATTATTGGGATATGTTAGCTGTGGTTATGTATCCTCCTGTCTAAGGAGGAGATATTATTGGGATATGTTAGCTGTGGTTATGTACCCCTCTGTCTAAGGATGATCTATGATGGGATATGTTAGTTATGTTTAAGTACCACCTGATTAGGGGATAAAATTTCTTTGATATCCATATAGTCATTGGAATAGATCAACTCTTACATTGCAATCTTTATGTAATGTAGGTATTTTTACTTTGCTGTACAATTATGAATTTTAAACATTTGTCTGGTCACTTTTTACAAGGTGTTTATCATCTAGTTAGCAGTACAATACCGTTTTGAAGTATGTATTTCCCGTTCTAGACTTGCACCAATCTGCTATTTATAAATCAGCACATCTTATAACTTTGAATTAAAATAGATGAGTACATATGAACATCTTGATAAACATGCTACAAGGCCACAGCCTGACATCGGTTTATACATGTATTTTGATTGTTGTTTCAATGCATGTACATGTAATTGTACATGACAATGTATGTATACATGTTTAAAAAAAGTTTGGTTATTGCTTAAGTTTGTTCATGTTGATTTTAAACATTTTTGCAGACTGCAAAGGTAAATATGAAGGAGAGTCTAACAGTGGAGAGAGATAACCTACAGGAGAATGCCAGATTAAACAAGTAAATGGATAAATGATCAACAGGAAGGAAAGGATTGTACTGTATATAGATAGCAATCACTCAGATGTTTTGCAGGAACTTTGCATCTTTTATTTTATACCCTTTTATATGAGTTGTTTTAAAGGGGAGTTTTATTTCAATACTCGAAGCATTTGCTCTGCATGTTAGATGGTAATGTAATATCAGTATATTAATGTCTGAGGTTTGTCTGAAGCTGTTTAGATATTATTATATAAACATGTAATGTAGGAGCAGATATGATTTCTTTTGTCATTCAGTCATTTGTTTATTTGCAGAATTTATCTAGCTTGTCATTACTTGTGCTATGTCCATTTAGCACCATACTTCACACGATAGTCTTGTTTGTGTAGAAATGGATTATGACCTTTGCCATATATGGAATTTCAGATGTTAGGTGATTTTCACAGTTGTGCAAAAATTTTGTCAAGCCCATATTTTTGAGGCCACAAAACAGAGTACTTTACTTTCACTCACTACTTTGAAAATGCTTTGATCCAAAGTCAAATCTAAAAGTAGCTAAATTTTTTGTTGGACAAATCTTTGAAGATACACAATGAGATTTGACAGTGTACTTACATGCAACTCTATTGTTGCAGTGTCATCAAAAATATAGACATTTAAACTGTATTGCATTTGATGCCGATACAAATTAGATCTGTGTACTAAATTTCAGTATCGCAATGTCAAAATATGTAGACAATACAGTTGTATTTTGTCAGATTGATGCCCATTATAAACATGACATACTGGTGATGGTAATAAAATTGTTTTGGAAGTAAACATTTTACACTTAACCAGGATGGTTTTATATACTACAATGTATTTTACAGTGCTCATGTATATTTTATCACTCCAGTTTTGTTTAACATAAAGGAATTTAGATGTTACTTGTTCTTTTTTTCTAGTCTTTAAAAAAATGACAGAAACAGGGAGAGTTACTTTGAAATGAGGAAACTAAAATGTTCCAAGAACATTTTGACTTTACAGATAGTAAAATAAATTTATACTTACCCTCATGGTGAAATAGGAAAATGGATATTTGCTCAGAGGAAGGTCAGGGGTCAAATACACAGGGTCTTGATATTCTATGAAAGGATGTGATATGCAGTATATGTGAACATAAATATGTAAGTCCCACCTCTCAATGTAAATTGGATTAAAGTTTGTAAAGCAGATTCAAGTTTGTTCAAATCATGACCCAGCGGTAGGGTGGGCCGCTATGGATGATCAGAGTTTTACATAGGAAAAATCTTTAAAATTCTTCTTCTCAAGAACATCAAAGTCATGATTAGTCACATTTATATGGAAGCATCCTCAAGTAGTGTAGATTCAAATTTGATCAAATTATGACCCAGGAGGGTAGGGTATGGCCACTGGGCGATCAAAATTTAACACATGAATACATGGACCAAATAACCTGACAGTAAAAAAATGCTCAAAACCCCCCATCCCCTTTCAGAATTAAATGGTAGTCCCCTCAAGTCCCATCATTCAAGATGTACCATATACTTCTTGAACCTCCACGACTGTCTTGAGATAAATTAATACTGTCTGATATCACAATAAATTTAGTTCTCAGTTGTAACTTGTATGTAAAAAGTTTGATGGCTAAATACTTCTGCAGAACAAGAGAGTATATATACTTGCAAAATAATTTGGGAACACCCCCCCCCCCCCCCCGAATCCTACGGGCCTGTAAAGCTGATAATGATATAAGTCTAAGGAATCTCTTCCTAGCCTAATGGTGAGGCCTGGAATGTAGCTTGTATATTTAAGAATGAAACAGATTTCAAAGAAGATGGGCAAACAAGGCGAGCGAAATGCATATACTGCGACAAACAGGAAGGTGAAAAATTAAATCTCAATTATAACAAAATTGTCTTTGATAATTCATCCAACATTAAAGTATACTTTATCTTAAATCTCCACAATTTGCAAAATTCTTACAAAGATTGAAATTATTTGCTTATGAAATAGATACACACTAAAGAGGACAAAAATGATCATTTTTATGCCTGCCATGAATATGGCTGGGACATAAAGAGTTTGTCATGTCCTTCGTTCTGTCCGTGGCACTTTGCATTTAGCTCAGTTTCAACGAAACAATTCAATATATTTTTATCAAACTTAATATGCTGATACATATTTATGAGAGCTACATGTATTCAACTGCATGAACATTTTTGACATTGACCTTTCCTGTGACCCTGACCTCACTATTCATATATTAGTGTTTATCTCAGTTTTAAAGAAATATTCAAGATAGTGTTATCAAACTTCGTATGCTTGCTGATACATTCTAAAGTTAGCTTTTCGACTGCATCAACATTTTTTGACCTTGACCTTTCCTATGACCTTGACCTTACTTTTCTTAAAAATGAGCGTTTAGCTCAGTTTTGAAGAAACCATTGAAGATACACACTGAAGTAAGCTATTCGATTGCATCAACATTTTTTGACCTTGATTTTTCCTTTGACCTTGACCTCACTTCTTAAACTTGTGTTTAGGTCAGTTTTATAAGAAACCATCCAAATGAAAAAAAAAAAGCATCGAAATCGATGCACGATTAACAGAGATATTAGGGGAAAACCCAAATTCACACCTGAGCGGTTTTCTGAATCGCGGTTTTGGCCTTTGTTTCAGTGTGACGTCACTACATGGACCGGCTATTTTGAAAACAAAGGAAAGTGTGAATTTACGAGGACGTTTTAAGAGCTTTATTTAAAGCGACACCGAGACGCACAAACGGGAAAATTGACGAACATAGAATTTTTGCATGATCCATGCAATTCCGGATAGTATTAGGTTTCAGAAAATTACAGGTTTCAGAACCTAAAAAATCTACTTTTATGAAGAAAAAATTTTGTATGGCCCAAGACAAAAACATTGCTGTACTTCTTCCTCCTTATTGTACACGCAGAAAAGTTGAAGACGTTACCATGGTCTCAATTAAAGACCAAGACCAAGAATTTCGATACAATATTCAAAAAAGATTATTAGAACATATTTCTCACCTTTGCATGCTCCAATTGATACAAGTTTACGCTAAAAATAAAAGTGGCGTGACCTTGACATGTACGATAACAACGAAACGGTAGATACGTTACCTTTGTTTTTCCAGCACTTGTATTGTGCAGTCTTTTCTTGCTTTACAGAGCAGTTTAGTTGTCATATCTTCGCTATACTCGCACTTTTCATAAATCTTTATGATACAGCTAGATATCTTAAAAGGAACACGTGATTTTGACTCACTGTGTAACTTTAAAATTGTAGTGACCTGTGTGAACTTTTGTTGTATAGTGACTGTAGTATTAGTGTGTAGTTTTATTTAGAATTAGTTTTTAGCGTATATTTCGTTGGATTATTGTGATATTTCCGTATAAACTGAGGATGACGGAGACCCCTGTCCCCAGAGTAGATTCCAGAGGTAGACAATGTGTGGCTGGAGGCTGCAGCAACACAAAGATGGAGGGATCAGCCTGCATTATTTTCCCTTTAACAGGCTTGTCATTTTGCGTATATGGACGCAGTTTGTGCAACAGTACAGGCAGAATTGATATGTATTAGTGAGAGCTATTCAAAGGCGGATCCAGCACTGGTGCCGGGCGTGCGCCCCCCCCCCCCCCCCCCGTTTGAATTTTTTTAGAATTTTGTTTGTATTATCCTAAAATCAAGGGGAAAACACCTCTTATTTATTAGAATTCGTCAGTTTCCGGGGACCCCCACCTGGAACCGCTGGGGGCTTCGATGCAGCCCCCCCCCGCCTTCTACTGCGCCCCCCCCCCCCCCCCGTTATGAAATTCCTGGATCCGCCATTACTATTCAACAAAAACTTTTGACCTTGAACTTTCCTGTGACCTTTACCTCACTTTTCTTACATCTGCATTTTGCTTTTTTAAAGAAACCATTTTTTATGCTAGCTTATGCACTTATACATAATTTGATGAGAATTTATCATCTATATCCAATTTTTTAGATTTCAATTTCATTTCTAAAGCTATATATATATGGCGTATCTGAGCTAAAAAATAAAAATACGAGACTGATCGAGTGTATATAAACATGTTTATGTTATTTACGTTCAAATTAAAAATTTCACCGATTTTGAACTCATATGTTTCCATAGTTAAATTGATTTTAAACTGTCTTTTAATTAAATGAGGAGTCGGTAAATAAATCGGTTATTGTTTTAAATTTCTAATATCTTTTAAATGTGATTGATTTATATTGTGTAATTTACAGGAAAGTCCTATCTTTATATAAAGTAATAAAACAAATAGAAAGATCTTTTTTAATTTAAGTTTGTCTGAACTTATTAAAAATACGCCATATATGACTTTAAAGAAACTTCAACTATTCTCATTTAACTTCATACACTAATACAAATTTACATGTTGCATAACTAATATACCCTTGTTGGGGTATCATGTCCTATGGACATATTTCTAGTTTCATACTACATGTATAACACAATTTTTTCGATATTATTAATTGGATCTTTGCTCCATTCAGTTTTTAAAAAGTTTATCCTCAAAGTTTCCATAAAAATATACAATTTTTGGTTTACAAAAACATGGAGCAAAGACCCACTAAGTCTTAAAAATACACGACACAACACAGGGGCGGATCTAGCAATTTTTGAAAGGGGAGGTGCAGGTCGGTGCCCCCAACATTCATGCATAGAATTACGCCACAGGCACTTCAAGTCCGTAGCAATGGTTTATCAAAAGGGCCAACCTCCGAACAGAGTTGACAAGTTAAAAAAAAAAAAGCAACTGTGCGCCACATTCTTACATCCTATTTCGGGGTAAAGGGGGGGGGGATCCTCTTACTTTTCGGGCACTTTTTTTGGTTTCAAATGCTTGAATTGCGTATTTTGAACTTCCAGCAACAAAATGGGGGAGCATACAAATCAAAACTTGCATATTAAAACTACAGCAAAAGATTATTCTCAGAAAAAGTGAACCCACTTCCCCCGTATACCACTGGAGCATTTTACACCTTTCTCTTTATAGATTAAAATATCACCATAATAATCTCTTATGTATGCTCCCTTTCATGACTTTTTATTCATACTGTTTAAAGTTAGTTACTTCAGAAGATGGTCAGTGGCATAGCTGAAGGTCGCTGGAATCTTCCAATGATATCAAAGTGAAATCTTGCATGTTACTTGTGGGTGGTCGGGGCCAAGGTTCTGAAGGTACTTGGAGGATGGAATACGGGACACTCTATCTAGGTAGAGTCTATTACTTAACCAGTCAAGCAGTTCGGGAAAATTAATTCCGGTATGGTTTCAGTTTTATATTATGTAGCTGAGTACATCGATCCCGAAGTTAGTTTAGCGGCGGGAGAAATAACGTTTGGCATGATTAGCAAGAACTGAAAATGAAACGGAAGTAGAAACGAAGAGGTCACAAAGAAAAATACACCGAAACATTGATGCTACATCGATGAGCTGTGTTATGTGCATTGTATAAGAAAAAAGAAGCGGACTGGCGGCCGGAGGGTGAGGTGTATTTTTATGGTTTATGTAAGAAACCCCACTAGAAAACGTAGGCCTAGTATAATCAACATCTACCCCTCTCATTTTTCAATAAAGTTAGCACCCTACACTCTTACACAGCTCCTTATTTTCTTTAGAATTTAGTGAATTTATTCAAAAGTGTGTATATATATATTATAAATGTATAGAAGTTTGAAGACTTTCAGTGCGAGAGTAGGGGAATTATTTTGTAATTTTCGAACGTACAATGTCTTGTACATTTTTAATATGTTGACGGTGCAACCGTAAGGGTGAGCGCAGATACCTATATTCAGTTTTAATTTAGATCTGGCTCTTCAAAGTTATCAAACTGCACGAGACTTTTAGTACGTCTAGACTCTGACGTCATATAACGTCGCTTGTAAGTAGCATTACCAAAACAAAGTCTGAACAGGGCTTATTTTAATAAAGAAGTTTTAATCTACTATTTGTCTGCTATATATCCATCAAATCAACGTGGGTGTATATTTTTTTTTGGAACTTCTTGCTACTGCGAGAACGTTGTTTGTGGGGAGAAGCAATTCGCAAAGCATTATGGGACCACAGGTAACTGTGGAAAAAAATTCATTTGGATCAATTTGCAAAGTCAGAATTTTCTCTTCGCCCAGGCATTGCTTTTAGAGCTCCGAGTGATGAGCGGCGCTTTGCGCTGCTCGCTGCGCTCGCTAATATCTATGCTTTTTCATATGTTAATTTAATATTATAACTGGAAAGGATTGACAGGGAATCAAACTTGGACTCCTGCATAGCTTGTAAGCTGCTCTAATCCACCCATGCCGACATCCCGGTCAGCACAATCCAAACCACTAAGTGTATCTGGTCACCAGCAATTGGACCTGCCTGAGCTTCTTGTGTCTGATCACCAGCAATTGAACTTGCCTATCTGCCATTTTCATCTAGGTTTGTTAACGTCCAAGAAAGTATGAAGTGTACTTAAACTAAACTTATGATCTGGTATTTTCAATAAGATTTTTTTTTAAATTGAATGAGGAAGTTATTGATATTTTGAAGTTATTTTGAGCAGCATATTTCAATCCATTTATTGTGAATAAAAAAGATTTCTTTTAGTTGGAAATGATGTAGTTTACTCAATGGTGTGTAGACTGTCAACATGTGAAACCTACATAGTCTCCTCTGTTAAAGATCACTAATGGTGGATAAACAATGAGTGATGCAGACTGTTCACCAAAAGGGAGTTTTGACACCTGTATGCCTATATTTCTACCAATCACCCTGTTATCTTTTTTGTCATGTTCTTTGGACAGGTAAAATAACAAGGTAATTGTTGAAAATAATTTTAATATGTAATAAAAATAGAACATATATAAACTACATACACAGCATCAATACCCCTTCCTCCTTTTGCACAGTGGCACAGGTGAGCTTTTTTGATCCAAATTTGTCCATTGCATGTGCAATCTAATTAAAATTAGATCCTTTGATCTGCTCACATATGATCCCTACACACTTTGTGTAGCGATTATATGTGAGCTGATCAAAGGATTTAATTTCAATTAGATTGTAGCATGTAGTCATTTACATCATTGATTTTTTGGTTAACTTTTCACAATTTCCTCTTCTTCTCTGAAACTAATTTTAACCAAATTTGGCACAGAGTATCCTTGTGTAAAGATTTAAATGAAGGATCATGCCCCCTTTCAAGTGGAAATAATTAAGAATAAGCAAAAACTTGAGTGTGGTCATTTAGGAATCTTGTTCAGAACAACATATATTCCAGTCAGGGAAGGACATGATAAAGTCAGTTTAGAACCTAGCTTACCCAGACTTAAAGTGACTTCCTTCAGTCAGTTTAGAACCTAACCCAGTCAGGCAGAAACCTAACCCACTTAGGCAGGAACAAGAATTAGTCAGTTCAGATCCAAATCAGTAATGCAGAAACAAAACCCACTCAGGCTAAAAATTGAATAAGTCAGTTTAGAACATTACCCAGTCAGGCAGAATCATAAAACTGTTAGTTAAGAACCTAACCCAGTCGGATAGAAACTTAACTCAGTCAGGCATGAACATAAAACAGTCATATTAGAACCTAACCCAGTCAGGTAGAAACATCAAACACTCAGTTTAAAACCTAACCCAGTCAGGAAGATACATTACCTAGTCAGTAAGAAACATGAATTAGTCAGTTTAGAACCTAACGCAGTCGGAGCGTATCATAAAACATTCATTTTAGAACCTATCCCATTCAGGAAAGTAACCCAGTCAATCAGGGACATAAAACAGTCAGTTCACATCCTAACCCAGTTAGGTATAATCATAAAACAGTCAGTTCAGAAACATGAACAAGTCAATTTAGAACCTAGGCAGAATTGCGTAACATTCAGTTAAGAACCTAACCCAGTCAGGTAGAAACCTTACCCAGCAGGGATTTATCAGCCTATTTTGGGAAATGCCATTTTTGGGGAATTGGGAAAAAATTATCGGCTTTTTGATGAAATTGGGAAAAATTAAAAATGTTGCTTAAATCATGTATTCAGGTGTAATTCATTTAACATTTCAGCATGAACTCTAATTTGGGCAACCAAACAGACAATATATATGATCCAACTTCATACAAGATCAATTATGAATAACAGACTAATAAAAGTAAAATTGACTTCAATGAGTATAAAGTGTTTATACAACTTAGGGTAGTACATGTGCGTATGAGATTCCAATTTAGGTCATTACAGAATCTGTTTCTGGAGAATATATAAATCTCCTGCAAGTATACATTTTCTCAAAGTCCTCTTTTAATATGTATTAATGCATTGAAAATATATTTTTCTATTTGAAATAATGCCTACAGACCTTACCATACACTCGTAGATCAATTGAGTAGGTAGAAATAACTTAATAAATCTATATAATTACACAATATCACCATTTTCAGAAAAACGGAGGAAATTCGGATTAAAAGTTGGCGATGTTTTTACAGTGTTTTTAAACATGTGTTATGACTGTAGCTTTGCTTAATGACTTAAATAGATGAATATTACAGACAATCTGACAATTTTCCTTGTGTTTTTCCAAGATAATTAAATACAAAAGCATTGTTCACCAATTGGGAAAAAATACTGCCAAATTGGGAAAAATTTAACTCATTTTCAATTGGGAATGGGGCCGAATTTCGGCCCCTGAGAAGGTACTGATAAATCCCTGCCCAGTCAGGTAGAAACCTTACCCAGTCATGTAGAAACCTAAGCCAGTCAGGTAGAAACATAAAACTGGCAGTTTAGAACCTAACCCAGTCAGGATTAAACATAACCCAGTCAGACAGAAACATGAACAAGTCTGTTTAGAACCTAATCCAGTCAGACAGAATCAGAAAACAGTCAGTTTAAAACCCAACCCAGTCAGGTAGAAACATAATCCTTTCAGAAACTGAAATAGTCAGTTCAGAACTTAACCCAGTTAGGTAGAAACATAACCCAGTCAGGCAGTAATATGTACAAGACAGTTTAGAACTTAACCCAGTCAGGCAGGGACATGAACAAGTCAGTTAAGAACCTAACCCAGTCGAGCTGAATCATGAAACTGTCAGTTTAGAACCAAACCCAGTCAGGCAGAAATATTACCCTGTCAGGCAGAATCATAAAACTATCAGTTTTGAACCCAACCCAGTCAGGAAGAAACCTATCCCAGTCAGACAGAAACATAAACAAGTCAATTTAGAACCTAACCCAGTCAGGCAGAATTGTATAACATTCAGTTAAGAACCTAACCCAATCAGGTAGAAAAATAAACCAGCCAGGTAGAAACATAAATCTGGCAGTTTAGAACCTAACCCAGTCAGGATTAAACATAACCAGGTCAGACAGAAACATGAACAAGTCAGTTTAGAACCTAATCCAGTCAGGCAGAATCAGAAAAAGTCAGCTTAAAACCCAACTCAGTCAGGTATAAACATAATCCAGTCAGAAACATAAAACAGTCAGTTCAGATCTTAACCCAGTCAGGTAGAAACATAACCCAGTCAGGCAGTAATATGAACAAGTCAGTTTAGAACCTAACCCATTCAGGCAGGAACATAAAACAGTCAGTTTAGAACCTAACCCACTCAGGCAGAATCATAAAACAGTCAGTTTAGAACCTAACCCAGTCAGGAAGAAACTTAACCCAGCCAGGTGGAAACCTAACCCAGTCAGGCAAGAACATGAACAAGTCAGTTTAGAACCTGACCCAGTCAGACAGAATCAGAAAACAGTCAGCTTAAAACCCAACCCTGTTAGGTAGAAACATAACCCATTCAGAAGCATAAAACAGTCGGTTCAGAACTTAACCCAGTCAGGTAGAAACATAGCCCAGTCAGGCAGTAATATGAACAAGTCAGTTAAGAAATTAACCCAGTCAGGCAGGAACTAGGGGTGAAACGATACACCTCCTTCACGGTTCGATACGTATTGTATAATTTTGTCTCGGTTCGGTTATTTTCGATACGATACATTTTGATAGAAGGAAACAAATTCTACGTTGTTTTATGCTTTCTTTTTCTAAATCTAGTCACATATTTTACGAATTTTATTTGCAAATTGACTAGAAGAAATTGATTAAAATTATTTGACTGTCAAAAATTATTTTACAAGCTATCAGTCATCAATAATTTACGTTTTCTATACTTATTTATTCTGAGTAACGTGTTATACCTTATGCCAAACCCGACTGAATAACGATCCCGACCGAAAAATGAACCGAACCGAAAATTAGAGATTTTGCACCGTGTATCAAACCGAGAAAAAATACCGCGGTGCATCGATACCGCGGTGAACCGTTTCACTCCTAGCAGGAACATAAACAAGTCAGTTAAGAACCTAACCCAGTCAGGCAGAATCACGAAACTGTCAGTTAAGAACCTAACCCAGTCGGGCAGAATCATGAAACAGTCAGTTTAGAACCTACCCAGTCAGATATAAACATAAAACTGTCGGTTTAGAACCTATCCCAGTCAGGAAAAAATGTAACCTAGTCAGGCAGAAACATGAACAAGTCAGTTCAGAACCTAACCCAGTCAGGCAGAATCATAAAACTGTCAGTTTAGAGCCTAACCCAGTCAGGTAGAAATCTAATCCAGTTAGACAGGAACATGAATAAGTCAGTTTAGAATCAAACCCACTCTAGTTAAAACCTAACCCAGTCAAGCTGGAACAAAACAAGTCAGTTTAGATCCAGACATTCTGAGTTTGAAATTTTGATGTTAAAGGGGGAGTTTCGATAAGGCTGCTCAGCGGCCCACTTTTTCTTAAAAATAAATTTCAATTTATTTTTTCAAAACTAGTTTAGTATTCAAGATAAATATGTTAACTTTTGTTATTTATATTTTAAAAGTTAATATGAGAAGAATTAACACCGTAGCTGATACATACTTAGATGTACACTCAGATTCGTTAACATTAGGCTCATGGGAAAATATAAGAGGGTGGCATTTATAAATCGATGTTTAGAATATGAAGTGCATGAGGGACACTCACCTAAATTTGTTCAGTAATTAGATATACTCTGCACACTAATTTCTTGAAATATGATGAGTGTCGCCTGTGCACTTCATATCCAAAAATTGAAAATTGCATAACATGCATATCTAAAAGTAGAAACTCCTGGTTTCTTGATCTGACTCTGTGTTAAAATACTAAGCCAAAAGTAGCATATTTTGTTGAATTAAAGAAGATTCTCGATTATACATGTATTAACAGTAGAAAACATTATCGTATCCTGTCTTCATTTTGATACTATTTTTGTCGCCAACATATAACGTTAACGCTAACGTCACATTTTTAGCTCACCTCCTCGAAGTTGGGGGAGCTTTTGTAATACCGTCAGCATCGGTGTTCCAGGTAAAAGTTTTTGAAGCAGATTTTTTTTCAAGTATATCTATGCCCTATATTAATCACAGTCACCTGATCTAGCATGTTTCCTTGTCACCAGTAAGGTTTCAAATGCTGGATTTTAGCCAAAGAATGTCCAGGTAAATGTTTTAAAAGCAGGTTTAAGTTTTTGGACCAGAGCAGCTGTAAGCACTTGTTGATCAGACTTGCTTCATGATGCATCTACAGATGCACACTATTAGATTGCTTTAGATACTGGATATGACCTACATTTCCTTAATGATAGAGCAGGTTAAAGATTTTGAAGTGTGTCTCATTCTTATGTGACTATAAGCCCTATCATAACCAAACTTGCACTGATGATGCATCTAGGATTGCACACTACCAGACATGGTTCAGATGCTGGAACTGAACAAAAAAGTTTTAAAGCAAGTCCATTCCTTAACGTTATTTATCATGCATAGTTACAAGAAAGTCAAAAATACAAATATTTTTGACTTTCTTGTATAGAAATTCACGCTCCAACATGCTAGAGAAGTGCCCATGTATTTCCGTGTGATTGACATATAGGGAACGTGGATTGTTTTAAGTCTGGATGTCTAGGCGCATATGTCTGCCTGATTAAGGATTAAACACATATCTTTGGCATTTACACGTGTATTTCGAACTGCGCTTTGGTCTAGCAAATCATTTATAATGAATTCTAAAACTCTCTAAATGAGGAGTGACTAGAGTTGGTGAAGCAACTTAAGTATCTATGGAGAGCGGGGAAGCGATAGGAAATTAGTCCTGGCTGGGATTCTCTCAGTTATGCTGAAAACATGATGCAGGCAAATACTTCTAAGTTTCATAATGAAAAGGAAACACTCAATGTATTATAGATTTTTCCATCATTTGGCTATTCACATATTACGTATCATGATAAAATATCTTTGACTGTAATTAATATTATTCATATTATCAAATACATTGCAATATACTGAAGCCGGTAGGTGCTAGGTAAAAAAAAAAATATTATCTGGCCTGCCATTGAAATATCTGGCGGCTGCCAGAAAAAATTTAGTGGTTTGCCAATCAAGTTGTAGCACCCAATGATGTACCTTAATGCACTTGATTGACAGAGGTACACAGACCAGGTATTTTTAAAGGCGGTGCTTAAAATCTCTGCCTTTAACGACATCTACAACTTCTGTTTGTAGTCAAATCTGGGAGTTTCATGCCTTATTAGCAAGATTACATGTTTACACCGCAAGAAACTTACTTGCCTGCTTCTAGTTATTTATGTGTTGGCCGCCAAATAAGTTTCTGGTCGCTGCCAGTTATTTATGTTTTGGCTGCAGGAAAGCTATTTGGCAGATATATTTTTCTAGTGGCCGCCAAATAATTATGTGGTGGCTGCCAGATAAAATATTTTTCTTACCTTGCACCTACAACGTACCAGCTTACATAGCAATATGATTCTTTTAAATAAACTTCTTATTCATGTATGTATATAAAGTTGCATTTATTTTTTAATCTTTTTACTTCAAAACATTTTATTTAAGGAGGCTGGGGGGTCAACAAATTAACCACCAGATTTAACTTTAATTTTTAGATATGATATCTTAAGCTGTCAACTATCATTCGGCAAAGAAAAATTTCCAAAATTTTAGTTTTAAAATTTGATCATTTTCTATATCTTCATATGGAGCTCTTCTTCTAAAGGAGATCAATATAGTCTAAAAATGGCCACAACCCCCCAGCCTCTTTAATTTCAATTTTATGATATTAAGGTATATTTTTATAAAATATGTAGTTGTATAAACTCATTGATGAAAATGTATTGCATATCCCTGTATATGACGTTTTTACGTTTACCTATCTCATGTCCATATATCTTTTCATTTGCATTTTTCGTATGGGAAAATGTTAAATATTGATTGTAAAGTTTACATATAAACTGTCGATTAATTATGATGTTAAAACTTTCTATATATGTTTATGTTTTATAAGATCAATTCGTCCTCTTTTAAAGAAAAGTAACATTTAACACACCAGAAAAATATCGCACCTTAAAAAAAAAATATTCGCGTAAGGTAAATACCATTTTCCGTAAAAAAAATTGTTGAAATTGGTTAATTTATGTCTTTATTCATATTTACCCTATTTCATTTATTATTTTGACGATTTAAAAAATCCACTTTCCCCCTATAAAAATGTCTACTCCAAAAATATACAAAAGGGGGTATACTTAAATTTTCAATTATCACGTGACCGGAAAATGCTTCACATAAATTATTTTCATATTTTTTGGACGATAAGGAGTTTTTCTACAAAATATAAAAAATTTCAGAAAATTTCGTGAGGGGCCGAAAAACCGCCTTATCGAAACTCCCCCTTTGTTTTTATTATTGTTTGGTTGATGAAGTAATGTTCCTAGTTTCATATTTTACTTCACTGGAATTTTTGCAAATGAAAGAACAATTTTAAAAATGTGTTTGATAACCCCAAAAAACTGCACCAGATATACTCAAAGATTTTTATTGTATTTTATAATCGTCTATACTTATTTTAAATTCTTTGTCATTGCAAGAAATCATTTGCAATTCTGTAAATGAGTATAATTTCTGTGAATTCAAATTACCATAGAAGCAGAATTTTTAGGGAGGATTCAATTTTGGCATTTTTAGTGAGGGAACTGAGATTGCTAAAATTGAATATTGCTAACAATTTATTCTATTTTGGCTGTTATAGCTTTCTCTCTTGATATTACAAAATCACTTAAATTACTTCTTGCTAAAAATTTGGGGGTAAATTTCTAAATTGGCATCTCACTAAGATTTCCACTTATACAGTATTTTTTTGTTAAAAACAAGTACATGTATTTGGTGGTTTATTTTCTTAGAATATTGAAATGCTTTCATAATGGGCATATACATGTTCATATATCTCTTAAGAAGGTCATTATTTTTTTTCAGATCTGCTCTTTTGATGAAAACTGTGAAAAAAGATCCCATTTCATAAAATTCTAAGATGTTAAAATGTAGTACAACACCTAAAATGAAAATTTTGTGAAATTTTTCCAGGTAAAACAAGTAGAAAGAAAAGGCTGGAGCAAAGATGAGAAAAGGTAGGTTAACATAGTTGTCATTTGATAAAATCAAAAGATGCTATTTAGTACCAGGGATGGGGTAATGGTAATGTGTAATGGTAATTGACTGTAATTAATTACGAATTTTGATGTAATTGAAAGTAATGTGTAATTGACCCAATTTTCAATTACATGTAATTGTAATTTAATTAATTACTTTTGAGAAAAGCATGTAATTCACAATTACTTTTCAATTACATTCAATTACACCTGTGTTTAATAAATGAGAAATAGCCTCCACCCCTTCAAATCCCATACACTTTATTCAAGAAAGGTTAACTGATTTATTTTTACAAAATGTTCTATAATAATTTTTTTTTAATCATATATTTCCTTTATTTAGTGAATTGCTGTTTCCTCTTTAAAAAGTATTTTCTTCAAAACTTTTTAATCATATTTATCTCTTTGTTTATAATGTAAAAATAAAATAAATAATTTCCATTAAGTTGTGTATGAATTGACACTTAAAATATCTAGTCCATTGGCTTCTAATTCTTTGTTTTCCATACCTACAGCTTGTCTTAGAAGTGATTAACAGGTGCTAAGTAGTGCCCTAGGGTCATGTTCATATTGACACTAAACTTAAATAGAGATTTTACACTCATTTTGACTAGTATATACCTAATGGTAGTTTTGTACACATACATTGACTATGTCTTCCCACAAATCTTTTTTGTAATATATAATTTGGTGTTATAACACCAATATTTATAATATATTAAAAATTTGTGGGAAGACAGTAGTTTGACACACAATATGTCAAATATAACATTTTGAGATATATTGCTTAGGATGATAAAAAAGCAGGAAACAAGGCAAAATGCACCCATTGTTTTCCATAAATATATCAGAAAGCTTTAAAAATGGACACATGAATTAATGTAAAACAGCATCCGGGTCCTGTAAAAGGACCATGTCCCAGTTGAAAATTGGCTCTCTTTTTTTCCCTAAATTGAGGTAACGATTCCCAACTGATGACCAAATTCAATTTTTTGATGCTGTTTATATATAGAAATAACATGTTTTGAAATTTAAATCATTTTTAAAGATATATATTATGTGTATATAGGGAACAAGTCCACTATTTAACTCTTTAATCAAAAAATAAATAAAATTCAACAACATTTCCCAATTTTGCCACTTTTCTATGAAAAATTTACAATCAAAAGGGTACAGGACCCTGGACCAAAAAGGGTCAATAATATTTATAATAAGCCCTGAAACTTGCTATTAGTCAGTATTTACCTGTAAGTATTCATGTCACAAATGCCCCAGTGTAAAATATCTTCATTGTGGCAGAAAAATCTGATGGATGTAGGTTAGGGGACACAATTTTTAAAAAATTCATAACATCTAAACAATGTTTACTTCATGTAAAAAAAAAGTTACTAAATGTATATGAATATAAATGAATGTTCATGACTATTTATCATTGTTTATTTTTATACGTTTTTTCCTAATGTAATTTGTAATTTAATTAATTACATTTGCAAAGTAATTGTAATTTAATTAATTACATTTCAAAATCCTTGTAATGGTAATGGTAATTTAATTGAAGGTTTTGGGCGAGTAATTGTAATCAGTACCCACCCATCCCCTCCCCTTAAAGCAAATAGACTTAAAAGGGACAAAAGACTGTAATCACTTTGTTTATATGTTTTGATATACATGTATGTCCTGAACATGTCTTTTAGCTGATAAACTAATTTGACTGAGTTCAAAAACATTCCTGCATTTTATCTGTATAAGAGATTTTAAAAATTGATGAACAGATCTGATTCAGACTTTTTGCTTAGACTGTACTTCCCATCTTTTGACAGCACCATATGCCAAGGGTTTGTAAGGAGAGTAGCAGATCAGAAACCTTTGACTAGAGAAGATGGTATTTGTTGTGACAAGACCTTTCTTTGAATACAAACACTTTTTGAACTCTTCACTTTAACCTTGTAGACCTCAACCTAAATTTGAAAAATCCAAACCTTTGTCTTGAACTGCCATAGGGGACAACAATGTTTCACAAACACATCTTGTTATTTCATATAAATATCATTTGCTTTCCTTTCAACTTAAAATTATGCAATAGTTTGTCATAATTACAGTGAATGGAGACAGATTCTGATGATGCCATCATTGGGAGGCAGGATGACTATAAGACACTAATTCCTCATCCATAAAGATTTCTACAAGTGGTTCATTTGGTAGGTTAGACTGGCATACCAACAAACTTAGATGGTGTGATAGAATCACTTTTTCCCCCAGAGAATACATTGTTTTACATTTCTTGGACACTCCTCAGCATAATAATTAATCATATTTAAAGAAAACACTACCAATTCTACAATGTGACAACAAATGTTCAAAAGGCAGTAAACTGAATATTTTTTGCTCACCTCAACAAAGTCGAGATGAGCTTTTGCTTTAGAAGTGTGTTGACATCCCAGTAAAAGTTTTATGGGCAAGTTCATTCCCAAGTAACTTTAAGCGTAGAGCTTATAGTTACTTGGGAATGAACTTGCCCATAAAACTTTTACAAAGTACCAAAGTTTCAAGTAACTATAAGCTCTACCTGTACAAAAAGTTGCATGGATGATGCTTCTGACTTAAGTGGATGATAAGACATTTATTTTCAGGATGATTATTTTGGACATTCCCAAGAAACTATAATTCCTAACTAGACCAAACTTGTATGGTAAGGCATGTAGATGTGCACACTACTAGAACATTCAATTTATGATAGACATTGCCTTCACTCATAGATAATATTCTTCTGAGGAGAACTTTAAGAAAAGTGATTTTGATGTTATGCATTTATATTTTCAGAAATGAATACAGATTTCATTACAAGACGTGAGTATGTTCAAAGGAAACAGCCAATCAAAATGAACTTAGTCAGTTGTAGTTGTATATATAACGAGAGACAATTTATTTTTATTTTTTCATTTTTGGCATCTTATTTTAGGCCTACAGTATTAATTTTGGACTCATGAGTTAAGAATATCATATCTTTAGCAGAATTGTCCCACTTAATTAAAGGGAACTTTTTTTTAGGTGTGCATGGTGCAACATCCTGGATGGTGTGTAGTATGTTTGTTAACATGTGAAGCCTACGTGTATTTCAGGGTAGATATGTTTACTGTTAATTACTGTCGGGTGTATTTTTTCTGGTCTCAATTTTTAAGTCACCTGAGTCACTCAGGTGACCTATAGCTATCCGTTTTTGTCTGTCATCGTGCAATGTGTGTTAACATTTGAACATTTTTAGCTTCTTCTCTGAAACCGCTCAACCAATTTCAACCAAATTTGGCATATAGCATTCTATGGGTGAAGGGGAACAAAAATTTTGAATTTCATGGTCCCTGCCCCCCTGGGGCCTAAGGGGTGGGGCTAAAACCACCAAAATTAATGCAATCTTTAAAAATCTTCTTCTTTATTCCTGGACATCAAGCAGTCAAACTGTTAGCATGATTGTAATAAGCATTGAGCCCTCTACCAAAATTATGATTGAAATTCATGGCCCCAGGGTCAGGGGTTCTGGTGCTAGGGTGGGGCTTTATAGATCATCTAGTGAAAGTGCATTATTTCTTTGAAAATCTTTTTCTCTGCTCCTGGATATTAAATAAACCAACTAAGTACATAGTTATGATGAGCAAGAGTGCCTCTTCCAAAATTGTGAATTTCATGGCCCAAGGGTCAGGGGTTCTGGTGTGAGGTTGGGGCTCTATTGATTATATAGTGAAAATGCATTAATTCTTTGAAAATCTTCTTCTCTGCTCCTGGATATAAAATAAACTAAATAAGTACATAGTTATGATGAGCAAGAGTGCCACTTCCAAACTTGTGAATTTCATGTTCCAAGGGTCAGGGGTTCTGGTGTAAGGGCGGGGCTCTATTGATTGTGTAGTGAAAATGCATTAATTCTTTGAAAATCTTCTTCTCTGCTCCTGGGTATTAAATAAAGTAACTAAGTACATAGTTATGATGAGCAAGAGTGCCTCTTCCAAAATTGTGAATTTCATGGTCCCAGGGTCAGGGGTTCTGGTGTTAGGGTGGGGCTCTATTGATTATATAGTGAAAATGCATTAATTCTTTGAAAATCTTTTTCTCTGCTCCTGGGTATTAAATAAAGTAACTACGTACATAGTTATGATGAGCAAGAGTGCCTCTTCCAAAATTGTGAATTTCATGGCCCCAGGGTTAGGGGTTCTGGTGTTAGGGCGGGGCTCTATTGATTATATAGTAAAATTGCATTAGTTCTTTGAAAATCTTCTCTGCTCTTGGATTTTAAATAAACTAACTTGGTGCATAGTTATGACAAGCATGGTTGCCTTTTCCAGAATTGTGAATTTCATGGCCCCTGGATCAGGGGTTCTAGTGTAAGGGCGGGGCTATATTGATTATATAGGGAAAATGCATAAATTTTTTCAAAATTTTCTTCTCTACTCCTGGGTATTTTTCAAACAAAGGAAGTGCATGGTTATAAGGAAGAATGCCTCTTCGAAAATTGTGAAATTCATGGCCCCAGGTAGACTTGGAAATAATAGATGAATAAAATTGAGACAAAAATAACTTATCCTTTTTAATTGTTCTTCAAAGGCCAAGAGAGGCCAATGTGAGAAGTAAAAATATGGGGTTAAAAAATAGACAGTTTGTTGATATTCTGCACGGTAATAGTGATAAATGGGGGACAGATAGATACTAGACCAATTATTTTGTTGATGCAAATCATACTATTTTCTTGCTTTTGGGCAACAGAGCTTCATTTATCAGTTTATGGATCCTCTAAATTGTTGTATTGTACTCAGGTGACCGTTAAGGCCCTTGGGCCTCTTGTTTGTTTAAGCATTAATCTTTATTTTCTCTTTCATTGATTATCTGCTTAGAGTCTTAGTTAATTAATTAATTTAATTGAAGCTATATAGTAACATGTAGTGAAATTATTTCATTGTGTCGGACCTAAAGAGTAACAGGTAACTCTCATTTTGACTACAATTTCTCTGATTTCAGGAGTTGTCTCCCATGTTTAAGATCAGTAATGGCGGATATACAATGCAGTATGCTATCTGGTCATCAACAGAGAGTTTTGACACCCGTATTTCTACCAATCACCTCTGTAACCTTTGTTGTATTCATCAGATAGGTAAGAAAAACAAGATAATTAATTAAAATAATTTTAATAAGATAAAATTAAAACAGTTTTACATGTATGGACTCCCTCATATAAGAAAATGTCACATTTTACTCATACAATTATACATCATTTACATTTCCACATTTTCCCCATTTACACAGTTGAATAGAATCAGTGCATAATAAAACATAACAACAATTATTATATAGTCTATAAATTTACAAATTATTTATTAATTACAAAATTCATACATTTAAATTAAATACACAGCATCAATGCCCCCCACTCCCCTCCCTCCCCCCCTCCCTTTTCACACAACTTCCTTTTTAATATTGAATCTGTTACTGATTTACTGTAAGTGTCTTTAGATTTTTAGCTCACCTCAAAGAAGTTGGGGGAGCTTATGTGATACCTCCGGCGTCCCAGGTTATAGTTTTTGCAGCAGTTTTCTTTTTCAGCACTTCTATGCCTTACATAAATCAGAGTTGCATGGAAGATGTTTATAGTGTGTTTCTTTGTACCAGTCAAGGTTTCAGATGCTGCAATTTCAGCTAAAAGATGACCAGGTTAATGTTTTTAAAGCAGGTTGAAGATTTTGGAGCAGGTTAAAGTTTTAGGGCAGGTCTCATTTCCAAGTAACTATAAGCCCTATCGTGACCCGACTTGCATGGATGATACATCTTAGGATGCTAACTACCACCCTTCTTTAGATGCTGGATCTGACCTACATTTTCCAGATGAGTGACCAGGTTAAAGTTTATAGAACAGGTTCATTCTAAAGTAACTATAGACCCATGTTGACCAGACTTGCATGGATGATACATCTAAGGATGCACACTACCAGGCTAGCTTCGGATACTGGATCTGACCTACGTTTTCCAGATGGGTGACCAGGTTAAAGTTTTTGGAGCAGGATCATTCTAAAGTAACTATTTGCTGTACCTTGACCCGACTTGCATGGATGATACATCTAAGGATGCACACTACTGGACTTGCTTCAGATGCTTGATTTGATCTACATATTCCAGATGAGTGACCAGGTTAAAGTTTTTGGTTCAGGTCCTTTACCAAGAATCTATAAGGCCTTTCTGAACCGAACTTGCAAGGATGATGCATCAAGGGATGAACATTCTCAAACTTGCTTCAGATGCTGGATTTCTGGATAATTGGCAAGTTAAAAGTTCTTAGATTAGTCCATTCCCAAGTAACTGTAAAGCCCTATCAGAGCAAAATTGCATAAATGTTGCATCTAGGGATGCACACTACTAGGTTATTTGTTTAGTGTGGGACTTTGCCTTACACAGACATTCATTGAGTTGAGTTATGTAATCTTTGATTACCTATGTTTTATTGTAGAGCTGATATCTTTTAGATCTACAGTATTTTCTTTGAGATATATACAGTACATGCATTTTAACAGTTTTGGATTTTTCGCAGTTTTGCATTTCTTCTGTTGTCTTTGAGAGTCAAAGAAATGATGCAAGTCTTTAAGGTTTTCAATGACATGTCCTTGTTTTTCAGATTCACCAGATGCAGCTGCTCCATCTCCATCACTGGTGAAATGGGAAATGACTAGTGGACGGTCATCACTTTGTAACTCACCATTTTGCAGCCCATCTCTTCTCATCTTCAGTGGTGGCCTCTGGAGGAATGGTTGCAGTGCAGTCTTCGTGTCTTAGGCAGATAACTTCCTTTCCTTTGCTTCTCAGGTGTCTGCCTTTCTTGCATAGTTTATTCCCACACAACACTGCCACAACATTTTTCCTCTGAGTAACATTTTCACTTGTGGTATAAGTCACATTGGTGGCAGCTTGGAATGGGGTTATTCCAATGGCACTGAAGGTGGCATTATTATATCTGGCATGTCCTTCCGCTCTGATGTGGTATCAGGAAGTCCACAATTTTCATTAAGTTCTTGAATGTTCTGCCTTATTTTTTTCAGGGCGGGGTCACAACAGGGGAACAATTTTTACATAGGTATATATAGGAAAACTCATTAAAGAATATTCATCTTAAGCACAGCTTAGCCATGGGGCCACAACAGGGGATCAAATTTATAAATAGAAATATATAGGAAATATCTTTAAAAATCTTCTCAAGAACAGCAAACTAATGATCAGTCATATTTATATTGAATTATCCTCAGGTTGTGTAGGTTGAAGTTTGCTCAAATCATGACCACGGGGTGTAGAGTGGGGCAGAAGTGGGGGAAGCATCCTCAGGTAGTGTAGATTGAAGTTTGTTCAATTCATGATCTCCTGGGGTAGGATGGGACCACAAAAAATGATCAAAGTTTTAAGGAAGAGGGATCTAATTCAATTACCTCCTGAATTAATTATTTCACACTAACATCTCTATTTAGCATTAACTCATATCAGCTGGAGGCTCAAGTGAGCTCTTTCTGATCAAAATTTGTGCATTTGTCCATCTCCTTCATAATTTTTCACATTTTCACCTTCTTTTCTAGAACCACTGTGTCAATTTCAAACAAACTTCGTACAAAGCATGCTTTGGTAAAGGAAATTCATTCTGACGAAGGACCACATCTCTTCCCAGCAGAGATAATTAAGAAACAGTAAAAATTTGGTATGATCGTTCAAATGTTCTTAAGAACCACTAGGCTTGAAAATACGAAACCCAAGTAAAAGCTTCCTGACATAGAATAAAATAAGTTTTATACAATTCATGTCCCTGGGAGTATGGTGGGGCAAGTGCGGGCAATCAGAGTTTTACATGGGAATACATAGGGAAAATCTTATTTTGTATTAAGAACAGCAAAGGCATGATTAGTCATATTGACAATAAAGCACCCACAACAACTTTTTTAGATTCAAGTTTTTCAAAGCATGATGCCTGGGGGTAGGGTGGGGACACAGTAGAGGATGAAAGTATTACCTACAAATATATAGGAAAAATCTGTATAAATCTTCTCAAGCAAAGTCATGATTAGTCATGATTACATGGAAGCATCCTCGGGTGTGTAATTTCAAGTTTGTTAATCATGACTCTTGGGAAAAGGGTGGGGCTACAATATGATATCAAATTTTAAGTAGGAATATGTACAGGAAAAAGAATCTGTTGATGAAGAAGGGTTGTATTCCTCAGATGAGCATTGTGGCTCATGGGCCTCTTGTTTTATATTGTACTGATTATATGTAGCTATAGTGCATAAAAGGTCATGTTTACAATCAAGAAGCCTATCATGCAACTAAAGGAGTTTATATTAGGATTAGACAAAAGAGTAGATCTATTCAAATTTGTTCAAACTGTGGTCCCAGAATTTAGGATCAGGAAAGATTTGACACAGGAATACATATATATAGGAAAAATACTTATAAATCTTTTTTTTTCTGAAGAGCAGCTTGGCTTTGTTAAGGAAGTCTAATAAGCAAGGATCCTCAAGTAGTGCAGTTTCAAATTTATGCAAATCATGACCCCCATATAGGATAAGACCGCATTAGGAGACAAGTTATGTACAAAGAAATATATTTTTAGGTCACCTGAGTCACTTTTCTGTGGATGTGTGTCATTTGTTGGTCATAAACTATAGGTCTTTTTTTAAGCTTTTTCTCTTGAACCTTTGAACCAATTTCAACTAATTTTGGAATAGCATTAATAAGTGAAGGGGTACAAAAATGTTGAATTTCATGGTCACTCCCCCCCTCCCCCTGGGGACTGAGGGGTGGAGTTTAAACCATCAAAATTAGTGCTATCTTTCAAAATCTTCATCGTAACTCCTGGACATCTGGCAGTCAAACTGTTGGCATGATTGTAATAAGCACTGAGCCCTTACCAAAACTTTGAAATTCATGAAGGAGGGTTAGGGATTCTGGAGTTAGGGCAGAGCTCTAATGATCATATAATGAAAATGGATAAATTCTTTTTAAAAACCTTCTCCTCTCTGTATAACTTATCAGGTAAACTAGGTGCATGGTTCTAATAAGCAAGGGCACCTCTACTTAAATTGTAAAATTCTTGGCCCCAGGCCCTGGGGATCTGATGTTAGGGTGGGGCTTTATTGATGCTTGTGTGCCGGTATGTGTTTCTTTTGAAAATCTTCTTTGCTCTTGGGTAATCTAAGTATAAGTGGCTCCAAAGTCAGGGGTTCTGGTGTCAGGGTGAGGTTTTACTGGGTATTTAGCACATGAATTTAGTGCTTGATGAGCAAGAAACTTCTTTTAAAATTGTTAAATGTGGTGCTCCAAGGTCAATGGTTCTGGTGTTTTGGGGGCCTATTAAAGTATATATATATGCAATATATCTTTGGAAATTTTCATTTCTGCACCTGGATATTGAGCTAACCAAAAATAAAAGCATAGTTATGATGAGCAAAGGTGCCTCTTTCAAAATGGTGAATTTCATGGCCCAATCTAGGTCAGAGTGTTTAGGTGTTCTTTAGGTAAAATAGTGAAATGCATAAATTTTCTAAATATCTTCTTCTTTACCTAGTGGTATTAAGCAGACAAATGAATGGTATGGTTATGTTGAGCAAGGATACCTCTTTTAAAGTTATGAAAATAATAGCCCCCTGAGTCAGGTCTTTTGGTGTTTATGTGGGGCTGTGTGGAATCTGAACATCGTTATTTCTTTGAAAATCTTCATCTATGCTCCTGGGCAACTAGGAGACAAAAAGAGTACAAAGTTGTGTTGAGCAAGGGCATTTTTAACAAATGTTTTAAATTTTGGAACACTTGGTCAAGTGTCCGGGTTTGGGGAAGGGCTTGAACTGGGCTTCATTAATTTATATTCTACTGAGAGAAATTATTCCCCTCTGCTATTCCCCTATGATAATATATCATTGTAAATGATGTAATTGAAATTGAATGAGATACTTATACAAGAAATGTCATAGAATATAATACAAAAAGTCATTTCTTAGTTTTTAGCTCAACTCAACGAAATTGGGGAACCTTATGTGATACCCTCAGCATTGGTGTTGGTGTCCCAGGTTAAGTTTTTGGAGCAGAGTTTTTTTTAACTATGAAAATGAAGAACTGGAAAGGATCTTGATTGATTTTTCTTGGTAAGTTTGGAAGTTTATTCCTTCTGATACATTTATGCAGTAGATGTCCTGTCCTGTTCTATTTAAGAACATCCAAGAAAATTATAGAAGTTCAGGACTTTTCCTTACATATACTTCTTAGCTCACCTGACCTGAAAGCTCAAGTGAGCTTTTTCGATCATATTTTATCTGTAGTCTGTCTGTCTTCTGTCCGTAAACTTTTCACGTTTTTGACTTCTCTTCCAGAACCATTGGGCCAATTTCAACCAAACTTGCCACTAAGCATCCTAGGGTAAAGGGGATTCAAGTTTGATCAAATGAAGGGCCATGTCCTCTTTCAAGGGAAGATATTTCAGAAAAAGTGAAAATGTGGTGGCATCTTTAAAATTCTTCTTCTCAAGAACCACTTGACCAAAAAAGTTCAAACTTATAGGAAACTTTCTTTACATAGTTTATATTCAAGTTTGTTCAAATGATAATCCCCGGGGGTAGAATGAATCTTTAAAAATAACCGGTATTCTTTTCAAGAACATTAAAGCCATTATCAGTCATTGATTTGGAAGCATCCTCAGGTAGTGTAGATTCAAGTTTGTTCAAATGATAACCCCTGGGGTTAGGCCAGGGTTGGGCCACAATGGGGAATCAAATACTATTCAATACTAAACTGATTTGTGCTTTTTCTTAGCCAATGTGCTCAGATGAGCAATGTGGCCCATGGGTCTCTTGTATTTGGTATCAAAGGAAAGCAGACACAATATATATATATATATATATATATATATATATATATATATATATATATATATATATATATATATATATATATATATAAATTAAAATAAAATCCAAGATAAACAAACAAGTTCACATTTAATTATTACACTAAGCGCTTTCGCCGTGAGGCTCTTCAGAGTGTAACAAAGTTTATAAAAACAATACAACTTGGTTGTTATGACGTCGTTATTGTGACGTCATAAAGGCAGCATTATATATTGGCGCAGGTAAATGTCATTAGGGCGCCAAAAGTAGAGAATTGAACATATGTACATTGTGATGAAATAGACTGCTAATTTTAAGCTATAATGTTCAATTTACATTTAGTTTAGATTTAAATAATTTAACAAAGTAATCTTCCTTGGCTCTCCGTAATTGTTCATTATTTTCTAGAACTTTATAAAAAGGAAATATTAAAAAGTTTCCATTCGCACATGAATCAAAATGTTCACTGCATGGCGTATTCCTGACAGAAGGGTCCCGTATTTGTTGTTTATGGACTCTTACGCGGTCAGCTAGTTTGTTACCGGTCTGTCCAATGTAGTTTTCATGCGGGGAAAACTACATTGGACAGACCGGTAACAAACTAGCTGACCGCGTAAGAGTCCATAAACAACAAATACGGGACCCTTCTGTCAGGAATACGCCATGCAGTGAACATTTTGATTCATGTGCGAATGGAAACTTTTTAATATTTCCTTTTTATAAAGTTCTAGAAAATAATGAACAATTACGGAGAGCCAAGGAAGATTACTTTGTTAAATTATTTAAATCTAAACTAAATGTAAATTGAACATTATAGCTTAAAATTAGCAGTCTATTTCATCACAATGTACATATGTTCAATTCTCTACTTTTGGCGCCCTAATGACATTTACCTGCGCCAATATATAATGCTGCCTTTATGACGTCACAATAACGACGTCATAACAACCAAGTTGTATTGTTTTTATAAACTTTGTTACACTCTGAAGAGCCTCACGGCGAAAGCGCTTAGTGTAATAATTAAATGTGAACTTGTTTGTTTATCTTGGATTTTATTTTAATTTATAACCTACCTATACCGTGGACTTTTACTACAATTTCACTATATATATATATATATATATATATATATATATATATATATATATATATATAAATTTAAATACAAGTTTGTTAATTTTTAATTGTTAATTTGTTAAACCCCAAAGCTGTTTTTATCGCTTTTTATGAATGTATGTAAACATGGAGACATGGAGTCCAACAGAAATGATTTTTGGTACTAAATTTATTTATTAAATTAACACAAATGACGCAATTAATACATCAAAATTACAGATAGTTTACAGTTCTTGTTTAGGATCTATTTCATCAATGCAAAAGGAGGACAATCTGTTATGCAGATTTGTGATGATTAGACTAGCGAAAGAGAAGGAACGGATGTTGTTTGGATCGCTAGTCTAATATTTTTTCATATGTTGGTTGTTTCCCCTGTATACACTAAACTTACTATGGAAACTGACTTTAAACATTTTTTTAAATCTTTACTCATTTTGAAGTGGGTAGGGGCATTTCTATGCATGTCCGATTTCGCCGCCGTATATTAACTAAATTATGTAAAAATGATTTGAAGATAATAGTCCATATTAAACAATGTTCACTGAAAAACAATCATGGAAGCCATAAAAAAATTAAGGACCACAATAGGTGAGAACAGCTGTGTACCAGGTGATTGGACACTAATTACTGTATACACAGCCATAGGCTATATTGGGTGTTTACATGTGTAGATGATGACACGCTAATTACCCATATGCATATTTAAGTTATTTTTTGATAAGTTTTTGAAAAAATATGTACATTGAAATAAGAAAAAATACATATCCGAGTAACCGAGTACCATTTTTAGTATTCGATATTCGGACGTTCGATCGAGTACCCAGTTAACAGGGTACTCGTTGACATCCCTAATATATATATATATATATATATATATATATATATATATATATATATGTATATATATATATATATGTATATATATATATATATATATATATATATATATATATATATATATATATATAGAATATTATTATATTGAAATTTTTCCTTTTTTTTCAGAATGAGACACAAGTGCCTTCCATTGTGATACTAAAGGAAGCTGTTACAAATTTAGTTTGCCACAGTACTGGCCTGACATATGAGGATAGGAATAAAAGATGTTTTAAAATAGAAATGTCTATAATTTAACTTATAAGTATGATTAACTAAGATCACAAACAACAAATCAGTTGCATTGCAAATGTACATATAGCATGTTTGCACTTACGAGGGAATATTCACTCCCTTTCAGTGAAAGTGTTGGCATGCAGGTCAATTATTGTCACCAAATCATCTGTCATATTCTCTGCATGCAGCTGTAGAATTTGATCAGAAAGATTAGCTACACTATTCTATGTATAAGTCTTATGTACAAATCTAAGACATTTTGGTTTCTAGTCACCAGTCTATATTTATAATCATTGTAGTGTAAAAAAATTCAGGTCCATAAGTCGATTGAGACTTTATGTTTTAGTGAAATGTTTTGTTTATTTATTGCCAACTCGCTGTAAATCAAATGTAGTTAAAAATTTCAGCACTTTCATTGTGTTTATGCAATTTATTGTTCTTCAATGTCAGTGACATGTATATCATTTTATGATGCACAATCAGTATTATTGTACTAGATTTATACTTGTCTCTTATTGATCTGCATTTTTTGGGGCTAATTAATGTTTAAATCCTACTGTGAACGTCTTCTTTTCACTTGGTGCCAGTGCTTGAAAGAAACCAGCCTGTCAATAATTTTTAAGAAGATGCTGAGATTAGCTTTACATCGTAAAACAAACTGAACACTGTATATAGTATAGCATATCATTGTTAAAGATGTATGTGTGCATGTGTGTTGTATTGTAGATATAATTCTTGTATTACATCATGTATATTTCATAGAAGATTTTGTTAGAAGCTCTGTTTTCATAATTTAATTATTTTCATGTACATAAAGACTTTGATCGTTTGTTTGTTTGTTTGTTGTTTAACGTCCCTCTTGAGAATTTTTCACTGATATGGAGACGCCACCACTTGCTGGTGGAGAGCTGCAAATTTTGACCTATACTCAGCACTCGGGGCCATTGAGCAGTGAGGGATCTTTTTTGTGTCAGCACCTACTGTATCACAGGACCTTTGTTTATACAGTCTCATCCGAAGGACTGGTATCCACGTCCCACAGTGGGATTCGAACCCATGACGTAAGGATCATCTCCTTACTTTGTGACTCTAGAGCGGACGCTCTTACTACTGTGCCACATGGGCAACTTTGTTCAAGGAAATTGGCTGAAGCATTTAACACGAAATTCTACTGATTTTAGGCCTATATAATCCATTCTAATGAAAGATATAGAAGTGTACACAGAGAACATTGTACTGTAGATTTTATTATTATACCTCTACTGTTATTACTCTATATAAAATTAATACCATAAAACTGTCTATTTCCCTGAGAAGATACTATTTCCCTCATCTGAGGACTACTCCCTGAAAAATCGGAGCTACTCCCTGGGACTACTCCCTCATGAATATTAATAATTTTAACCAATTAAAATGAACAGTGGGCGGAGCATTCAAGGAATCTCGAGTCTGTGACGTAATGTTATTAGCAATGTAAGTATGACGTCAAAACATTTCGACATGCGATGTCAAAATCATACTGAAATATTCTAGCAAAATGAAGGCAACAATAATCCTTCGAAGTGTCAGTGAAATTATTTTATATTTTTTTTTAATAATTCTATTTTCCTCGGTATTGATGCATTAGTTATCTTACAATATTTTTGATCATATGCAATTGTGATTATTTAAATACCTCTGTATTGTTTTTAAAAATGTCTGAGTCTCTAGTTTAATAAATCTCCCATGATTGTTTCGGTATAATAAAACAGTTATGGAATGGGTACTTGGGAAATATCAAATTTATGGTTCCCCTCGGTAGGAAACTGTTTCCCTCGGCGGCTTCGCTGCCTCGGGAAATAGTTTCCTCCCTTGGGGAACCATAAATTTGCTATTTCCCTCATACCCATTCCATAACTGTATAATATTATGTTGTTTATTATTTGAAGAATTTGATGTAACCTCAGTCACATTACTACATGTTTGTTAGATTATATTTTGCTTCATTAAGAACCTAGACTGGGGAATTAAGGGAACTCTAAGTACAGTTGAACTTCAGTATTTTGAACACTGATATCTCAAATACCATGGATAATTCAAAGTGATTTGGAAGTTTCAGTCACTTTTTTGTATTTATATTTCATCATTGGTCTCTCAATTCCTCCAAGTTTCTTCTCAGTTCCGTTGAGTCCGAGGTATCAAAGTTTGACTGTAATTTCATTGTTTTAGGCCTTTATAATTCACTTGATGAATGATGTAGTAATGTACACAGAGAATACAAAACGGATTGAAAGCAATAAAGTTATGAACTTCTGTAGATTTTCTTGTGTTCATTTTCAATTCAAATTAAAGAAAAAGGTGGTGATTTAAAAAAAAAAAACTTCCTTTTTATACACACGAATTGTGATTATAAAGTGAAATATAAAATACAAATATACTGAGTGGATTGGACAACAGAGTAAGTCTATAATTGCACTGTCCTTAAATGGTGAAAATTGAACTTTGAGAAATCAACACCTCAAGAATGATATGGGAGAATTTAAGAATAAAGATGTAGAAAGCACAGAAAACATGTTCAATGTATTTAGCTTTACAGAGTTTACCTGAACAGACATCTCTTTCATGTCATTATGATGGACTTGGGCACAACAGAAATGACATCTGTGTGCCTCTGCCACTTCAAGAAAAATAATTACCAAAGATATTCGATGTCAGTTGCACTGGTCAATGCATTACAAAGTAAAATAAACATAAATGCACCCTCAATAAAACAAAATGTAAACAAAAATATACATGCACTACACCCAACAGTGACCAGGTTAAATTAGTCAGGTGTGGGTTCCAGTGCTGACATAGGAAACAAGAAAAATAATATGGCTTAATTAAGCCTATTTAAGAGTTGTGTTCAGCTTTAACAAGACCAATTGTTGCATATAAAGAACCAGTTGTTTATTCAATGATATACTAGTATTTTGATATTTATACTCCAGACACTACTTATCTGATTGGGTTAGGTTTCCGCCTGACTGGGTTAGGTTCTAAATTGACTGTTTTAATTCTGCCTGAGTGGTTATGTTCTAAACTGACTGTTTTATGACCCTGCCTGAGTGGGTAAGGTTTCTGCCTGAGTGGTTAGGTTCTAAACTGACTGTTTTATGACTCTGCCTGAGTGGTTAGGTTCTAAACTGACTGTTTTATGACTCTGCCTGAGTGGGTTTGGTTTCTGCCTGAGTGGTTAGGTTCTAAACTGACTGTTTTATGATTCTGCCTGAGTGGTTAGGTTCTAAACTGACTGTTTTATGATTCTGCCTGAGTGGTTAAGTTCTAAACTGACTGTTTTATGATTCTGCCTGAGTGGGTAAGGTTTCTGCCTGAGTGGTTAGGTTCTAAACTGACTGTATTATGACTCTGCCTGAGTGGTTAGGTTCTAAACTGACTGTTTTATGATTCTGCCTGAGTGGTTAGGTTCTAAACTGACTGTTTTATGACTCTGCCTGAGTGGGTTTGGTTTCTGCCTGAGTGGTTAGGTTCTAAACTGACTGTTTTATGATTCTGCCTGAGTGGTTAGGTTCTAAACTGACTGTTTTATGACTCTGCCTGAGTGGGTAAGGTTTCTGCCTGAGTGGTTAGGTTCTAAACTGACTGTATTATGACTCTGCCTGAGTGGATAAGGTTTCTGCCTGAGTGGTTAGGTTCTAAACTGACTGTTTTATGATTCTGCCTGAGTGGTTAGGTTCTAAACTGACTGTTTTATGACTCTGCCTGAGTGGGTAAGGTTTCTGCCTGAGTGGTTAGGTTCTAAACTGACTGTTTTATGACTCTGCCTGAGTGGGTTTGGTTTCTGCCTGAGTGGTTAGGTTCTAAACTGACTGTTTTATGATTCTGCCTGAGTGGTTAGGTTCTAAACTGACTGTTTTATGACTCTGCCTGAGTGGGTAAGGTTTCTACCTGAGTGGTTAGGTTCTAAACTGACTGTATTATGACTCTGCCTGAGTGGTTAGGTTCTAAACTGACTGTTTTATGATTCTGCCTGAGTGGGTAAGGTTTCTACCTGAGTGGTTAGGTTCTAAACTGACTGTACTATGACTCTGCCTGAGTGGATAAGCTTTCTGCCTGAGTGGTTAGGTTCTAAACTGACTGTTTTATGATTCTGCCTGACTGGGTTAGGTTTCTGTCTGACTGGGTTAGGCTCTAAATTGACTGTTTTATGATTCTGCCTGAGTGGTTAGGTTCTAAACTGACTGTTTTATGATTCTGCCTGAGTGGGTAAGGTTTCTACCTGAGTGGTTAGGTTCTAAACTGACTGTTTTATGACTCTGCCTGAGTGGGTTTGGTTTCTGCCTGAGTGGTTAGGTTCTAAACTGACTGTTTTATGATTCTGCCTGAGTGGGTAAGGTTTCTGCCTGAGTGGTTAGGTTCTAAACTGACTGTATTATGACTCTGTCTGAGTGGGTAAGGTTTCTGCCTGAGTGGTTAGGTTCTAAACTGACTGTTTTATGATTCTGCCTGAGTGGTTATGTTCTAAACTGACTGTTTTATGACTCTGCCTGACTGGGTAAGGTTTCTGCCTGAGTGGTTAGGTTCTAAACTGACTGTTTTATGATTCTGCCTGAGTGGGTAAGGTTTCTACCTGAGTGGTTAGGTTCTAAACTGACTGTTTTATGATTCTGCCTGACTGGGTTAGGTTTCTGCCTGACTGGGTTAGGTTCTAAATTGACTGTTTTATGATTCTGCCTGAGTGGTTAGGTTCTAAACTGACTGTTTTATGACTCTGCCTGACTGGGTAAGGTTTCTGCCTGAGTGGTTAGGTTCTAAACTGACTGTATTATGACTCTGCCTGAGTGGATAAGGTTTCTGCCTGAGTGGTTAGGTTCTAAACTGACTGTTTTATGATTCTGCCTGACTTGGATAGGTTTCTGCCTGACTGGGTTAGGTTCTAAATTGACTGTTTTATGATTCTGCCTGAGTGGTTAGGTTCTAAACTGACTGTTTTATGACCCTGCCTGAGTGGGTAAGGTTTCTGCCTGAGTGGTTAGGTTCTAAACTGACTGTTTTATGACTCTGCCTAAGTGGGTTTGGTTTCTGCCTGAGTGGTTAGGTTCTTAACTGACTGTTTTATGATTCTGCCTGAGTGGTTAGGTTCTAAACTGACTGTTTTATGATTCTGCCTGAGTGGTTAGGTTCTAAACTGACTGTTTTATGACTCTGCCTGAGTGGGTTTGGTTTCTGCCTGACTGGGTTAGGTTCTAAACTGACTGTTTTATGACCCTGCCTGAGTGGGTAAGGTTTCTGCCTGAGTGGTTAGGTTCTAAACTGACTGTTTTATGACTCTGCCTAAGTGGGTAAGGTTTCTGCCTGAGTGGTTAGGTTCTAAACTGACTGTTTTATGATTCTGCCTGAGTGGTTAGGTTCTAAACTGACTGTTGTACGACTCTGCCTGAGTGGGTTTGGTTTCTGCCTGACTGGGTTAGGTTTTAAACTGACTGTTTTATAAGTCTGCCTGAGTGGGTTAGGTTTCTGCCTGACTGGGTTAGGTTCTAAACTGACAGTTCTATGTTCCTGCCTATAGGTTCTTAACTGACTGTTTATGATTCTGCCTTACTGGGTTAGGTTCTTCACTGACTTGTTCATGTTTCTGCCTGACTGGGTTACATTCTAAACTGACTATTAGCAGTTCCTGCATGAGTGGATTAGGTTTCTAATTTGCCTTATTCATAATTTCTGCCCGACTTGGTAAGGTTTCAAACTGAATGTTTTAGGTTCAGTTTTAGGTTTTAAAAGTTACTTGATAATGTATGGCACGCCGATTGCTTCAAAATTATTTTCTGCACAACGATCACGATTTTATACACGAGCTTGATGAAAAATATACACGAGTAAAATAAAAATGCACGTATCGGTAAAAATTGCACATAGTTTGAAAGATTTTAACACAAACATAACGAAAAATACACGAATCCGAAATTTTTTACACGATTAAGGGGTATAAAATGCACAAACGTAAAATCAAAAACTGCACGAGCAGAGGAAACTAAAAATTACACAAACAATTTTACTGCGCATACAGCTGCGCATATCATTATTATGCACATAGAATATTCATTGTGTTCTTGGTTTTCTGTACTCTTTATCTCTTTATGAATGCTGGATGTATCGATAGAAAATGGCGTTGACGATGATATGCATGTTTGTTTGCTTCTTTATTTCTTCGCTAAAACTCGATCCGATTTCTAGCTAATGCCAATCGAGCGAATGAAATGTTTTCTTGTGAACTGTGTGAAAAAAATTAAAAGTTGTTCGGAGATATTATATTTTTATAATATGTTTATATTGACCGAGATCCTAGCCAAAATATGGAGGTATTATATGATGCCGGACTTAAATTGTGACAAGAAAGGAATCGCATGTTTGTGTTATAATGCGGGGGGGGGGGGGGGGGGGGGGAGTACCATTGCATATGATGCACTCGACTCCGAACTGAAAGTAATATATACGCTCTTTGGCTTTATAAAATTCTCTAACTTATAGATACAACTTTAACTGAAAGTACTTGTATAAAATAAAATTAACACATGCGTAATAAAAGGATTAATAAACTGAATTCTTTATGAAAATGATGGCAGAATTATAGCTGATTGTAATCATTAAATTGTAGAATTTGTTTTGGTACTTCTCATTTGTACTGATTATGAATTCATTTGGGCAATTTGGAATAGGAATTATTCAGTTGGCTGGATATATTTTTTATTTTCAAAAAGATTAAAAAGTCTGGATTACCTGACCTTATATATAAACAGTATGTTTTTAAAGTCAAACATAAAAAAAATATTTTATTTCTAATTATACATGTATCTTTACTTATAAAATATGAGGATATCAATTTTGGTTGGATATCTGTAGCCTACACTGCTATGAATTCCTTCCATGATATCGCATATTTTCAGTCATAAACTACTCAATAAAAAACAAGGGTTACCGTCATTCGTAATGGCAATTACTTGATAAATGTTTTCACTTTTTATAAAAAGGACCAGATAAAGGGAAAATATGTATACTCTATGTGCTTTATGTACATGCGGTATTGTGTTTTGTTACTTAAAATTTGTCCAAATGAAATAACAAATAAATCCTGGCACCGGTAAAACAAATATTTAGTGGCGGATCTGGTTCGTGGATAGATTGAGTCGCAACATCTGAATCTATGTATTTATTAAAGTTTCAAATCGTTGGACCATAATGACACATCAGAAATTTTAAAACAGTGAATTTCTAAATACATCTACGTACTATGTTACAAACAGGCCCGTAGGATGCATTTTCAGTTGGGGAGGGGGGGGGGCACAGCCATACATTTTCAGTTGAGGGGGCACTATCAACTACCAAAAATTTCTTGACAAGCAAAAAAAAAAAAAAAAAAAAGAAGGTCATCAGACGTTTTTATTGAGGGGGGCACAGGCATATAGTATCTATGTTTTCTATAGTAATGTATGCATCGGCAAAATTATTGGGGGGGGGGGGGGCACGCCCCCCACGTGCCCCCCCCCCGGTTCCTACGGCCATGACAAATAAGAAAATGGGGATGGATATAATAATAAATAGAAAGAACATAGAAATGTTTTATCACTCTTAAATAAAGCAAATAAATCATGTTCTTTATGGAGCTCGAGGTTTGACAAATATTTTCCAAGATAACAATTTTCCTTTACATTTCGAATTCGTATGCATAAAATTTTAATTATTTTCCGAACGCTAAGTTTTTGTGATAACACTTTTTTACCCAAATCTATAGTCATTATAAAAAGAACATGACTGTATAATTATAAAATGAAAATAATCGTCAATAACATTCAAGGAACATATTTGATACAAGATCCACTTTTTAAAAGACTATTCATGTGCATATTTAACATTTTTGAAAATTCAGATTATGAGTTAAAAAGCCTATAATCTATGCAATTTGTATTTTGTACGTATACATGTACAAGTAATTAAAAAGTTTGCTTTATAGCATTATTGTACATGTGTATCAATGGCATCAACCAGGTCTTGTTTTACTTCGAGCGTGACTACGAATAAATATAAGAAAACATATGATGAATATAAACCTCAAGAAATCTTTGTTTTATTACCGTGTGCAAATTTATTATTGTCAAAATCTGCATTGAAAATAAATATGCATGTGTAGCCAAGTCCCAGCTAATTAAGTTCATCTTGTATGTCTTCTTGAATTTGGTCTTACAATATCGTTACAGTTCAGTTGAATTGCAATCCTGATTTTGATAGCTATAGACTATTTTATGTACCCTTAAATTCTTAGAAAATATTTCAGGCACGTAGCATCAGGAGGGATCTGCCCCCCCCCCTTTTTTTCCCCAAACATAACCTACTTCTATTGTAAATTTCCACTGAAAAGCTGGTTGCCACCTCCCTTTGTTGTAGGATAGTTTAAATCAAAGTAATTTGGTATTATAATGTGTTTCGAAAATCAAGTGGAAGGTGGAACCCCCCTCCCCCACGAAATAGGATTTTCGAGTTTGGACACTTTACACTTTACACTTTTTTTTTTTTTTTTTTTTTGCTTGTCAAGGTTTTTTCAGGTAGGTTGTCAAAAAAAAAATCTGATTGACTCCCCCCCCCCTCCAAACGCTTTCAAAAACGATATTACGTGCCTGTATTTTATAATTTTAAATTTTCTTACCTCCTTTATATGCATTTAAATATTCAAAGTAGACTACCGCCGATACATTAAAAACAACATAAATTAAACTTTAATTCACATAAGTAAAACGACTTTATATTTTTGCTACATTTTCATGGAGTTTTATGAAATCACCACACGTTGCTCAAAAGTTAAGACTACATGTAGTTTGTTACATACATATATCAAAAAGCGAGATATGCGTTTCAATAATAAAATTTAAGTTGCACAATTATTTGCTCGATTTTCTTTACTGTTGACTTCCAAAAAGTTTTCGGTCAAATTCCACAACCCAGATGACCGCAACATTGCTTCAAAATTTTTGTATGAATTGCTAGTAATGTAATCTTTAATCAAAAGGTATTATTGGTGTGTCAAATAGCTATTAAATCGATTAGCGTACAGGTGTCTTTCGTTCCAGAACCAGCAGGGAGGGATCTCTGTATGAAAAGGTCACGCATGCACATCCTTGATTATTACCAAAAGTACACACAGTGGGTGGTGGAGGAGAAGAGTTTGATTTGTTGTTAACTCTCCTGTATTATATCACATGTTTTTATTTTTTTTTTTATTTAGGCCTATACGTCATTGTTTTAAACTTTCAAAAGAAATTGCTATATAGAGGAATGACATACTTTAAAAAATCCAACAATTAAACACACAACTGGTAGTATGCATCCCCCTTTTTTACGTTATCTATACAAGTATTCTGTGTAGAATGTTTTTTATTCGGGGTTGTTCATATACTACAAGTTTAAGATTGTGTGCCTGTCATTTTATCTATATGTATCATATACGTTTTATATATTCTTGAGAGTCTAGCGGAATTTTAAAAGAATCTTTTAAAAAGGATTATAACACGTTACTCCTCCTTTTGTTATAATAGTATGTTTCAAGCATCCAAGCCACATTGAACTGTTCTCTAATGAATATTAATGAAATGTGCGCAATGAGGATGCGTAGCATATTATGTCGATGTTGTATTCTCACTCGTGCAGTTTTCGTTTTTACGTTTGTGTAATTTCCTCACTATATCGTGTAAATATTTTGTTGATTGTGCAGTTTTCTATAGTTTGTGTAAATTTCAATAGCTTCGTGTATATTTTCCTCACTTTGTGTAAGTTTTTACTTACTCGTGTAATTTTTGTCTTAGGTCGTGCAGAAAATAATTTTGAAGCAATCGGCGTGCCATAATAATGTGTCTACCTGAGCGGATTATGTTCTTAGCAAATGGTTTTTATTCCTTCCAGACTGGATAAGGATTTAACCAACCTGGGATAGCTATGAAAGTGACCGTTTATGTTCTGCTTAACCGTTACTTTCACTTATATTTTATGTTTATTTCGTGTGTAAATCAGATGTACTAGTATTTTTGTTCCGTTTCCTTAATAAATACATGTACAGGGTCGTAGTATATCACGGGGCGGGGAGGGGACACATCCTTTTACTGTTTAAAATGTTCGTTGAAAAGCTGCCTAGCCCACCACTTTTTTTTTGGCAGTATAGGCAAACTAGGCAAATGTGTATGAATAAGTATAAACATTATTTTGCTGTGAAAGGAGTCTTAACCTTAACCCCCCCCCCACACCCACATACACACAACAAAAGATTTTCGAGTTTGCCCCCCCCCCTTCTTTTTTTCTTTTGTTGGTTTGTCAAAGTTATTTTAAGCAAGTTGCCTTTGTTTTCTTCCCCTCCTCCCCTCGTTTTTTTTTTCAAAGATGATACAACGTGTCAGAAAGAAACAAATGGACTCCCTTACATACCTGCTTGAAATTGATAACCAAGTTCTAAACTGCCTTTGTTTAGTTTTCGGGGGTGAGATTGGGGTTATTGTTATTTTTTAATTTTTAGATTCCTTTGTTGATTGGTGGATGCGGACAGGGTTTTTTTTTTTTTTTAGCTATTTTAATCCATTCTTTAATATTCTTAATTCCATTCCATTAATTTATATTTGTGCTTTTTTAAAATTATATAAGCAGTTTCCTTACCTAAGTTCAAATAATTGCTTTACTTAATGATACCTAGACTAAAAAGGATTTTACAACATCTATATGAAAAACACATAAACTATTAGGTCATTCAATTCAATCGGGTTAGGCCTTCCCTCTCCAATTACATAATCTAGAGTCATACCGGAATTTGTTTTTCCGAACTGCCTGACTGGTTAAGTAATAGACTCTACCCTCTATCTAGCGAGCAGAAAGGGCAGAGATTGAACTACTTATTTTATTCAAAATATTAGACGTTAAATTAACTATATTACACTGAGAAATCTCTCTCTCTTTCTCTCTCTCTGCAAAAATAAAGGGGGGTTCCAACCCCCGGAACCCCCCCCCCTCTGGATCCGCCAATGCAACATCCGCATCTTTCCAAGAAATAATTAAAGTCCATTTAGTTAAGGGACATATATCACAAACCTGATTTAAATGCCATTATTCATCAGCCAGAGTTGTGTAGCGTAGTGGTTAGGCGAGTTAATTTCAAAAGAAAATGATACTCTAGATTTTTATCGCTAGGGTTCGAACCCCATGAAAACCACATTATTTTCTAATTGAAGTGGGTCGGTACGTGATCAAATCTTCTGAGAAGGCCTTCGGCCTTCACAGGATTTGATCACGTGACCGACCCACTTCAATTCCCATTGAAGTTTTTAAACTTGTTATTTATTTCTTAATAACAGAATAATTTTTGCCGGGTAAATTTTCCTCGGCAAAGTTTTTTTTATCATAATTTCATGAAAACTTCTTTAAATACTATAAATATATACGCTTTTTATATATCTTGTTAAAGAAAATATATATCTACCACATGTAGTAGTCTAGATGTATACACATGATACAAATATTTTTTAAACAATATTAATTAAGCTGGGGAGTGCCTAAATGCTGTTTTATTGATGATCTTGAAATGTACGAAACAGTGGCGGTTAGCTCTAGTTCTACAGCATCCATTATTACAGAAGAGAAAGTTCTAGGAAGTGATGAAATGAGTTCTGAACAGAACTTCTTAATTATATAGGTAAGATTTTTTCCATCATGTAATATTATGTTTAGTTTATATTTTGAAGAGGAAGAAAAACTTTTTAAAGACAACAAAATCATTAGGCTAGTTGTTGTTTTCTGCAGACTTGACGCTTCACAGGCGCTTGTTTCGTATAGAGACGTCGGTTTCATACCTGGACGTGGAAGTCCATGTAAATACACATGGAGCCTATATAGTATATATGCCTTTTTAAACATGAACATACTATATATTTTCAGTAACTTCTAGTGCCCATGGTTTCACAGTATATTACAGCTGCATTACACACTTTTATGTCGGCAGGCGGTAAAACTAGTTTTGCAGACTCCCGACTCTCTCTGAATAATGTATTTCGTTAACAGATTCGGTTCAACAAAATATCAATACTGCATTAAAAATCTTTAAAAGAGAGAAAGAGAGAGAGAGTTTAACGGCATGAAGAAATGCACATATAAAAGATTAGTCGTCTATAAATTAAATTGTCAAAGTGTTTAAACTAAGAGATTTATAGTGGAACAATTAAACTAAAAGAAGAAGATGAAAAAAAAAATACAACCCATTTAAGGATAACATAAGCTTTCAAAGCAATGTTTTAATGGACTTATATTGTGAACTTTTATAACTTTGCCCTTGCTATTACAATATTTTAACATTCCAAAATGAACATCATAATACTTACAGTACAGGCATCGCAGATCCCGTATTTCCTGCGCCCCGTCGCGGTATAAACACAACGCGGGATTTGGCCAGGCGAGACAGGTAAACCACGTTCCCTCCGCAGGAAATTCATCACTTACCTGTCCCCACCGCGGTTAAATCATCGATCAACTAGTATCGTAAACAAATGGGAGTTATCTCCCCGAATGAGAATTTGCGAAATTTCCCTGTAGTAACAAAAAATAACCAGTGTATGTTTATTTATTAATATAAAGTATTTTCTTTTATTTCGCAACGATGAATAGAAAATAATAAACATACTCCAAAAAAGAATTTGTAAAGCAGAAGATATAAACTTTTTTTGATTTGTTTTTAAAACTATATACATGTATCAATACTAAGGCATCTTTTGTTTAAATAGAATCAAGAAAAATATTTATAAGCTGTGTTATTTGAGAGTTTAGCATCAAACAAAATTAAATATTGAAATTATTAGTACTAAAACGTCTTTTCAGATTATATGCGAACTGCAATAATGATGTGCACATGCTAAACAATAGTCAGTGCAAGTTCCGATTAACAATTTTAAACATTCCTATGAAAAAAGGTACATCTTTATATTGTTTATGTTTTTGTATTTTTACCAAATTTAGAACACTATAATTCATTTAATTAATTTCACTTTTTTGAATAAATGTGCAAGCATTTTTCTGAAAGTGTCAAATTACTGGAAAGCCGTAATATTCGAAGCCGAGAGTATACAGTTAGTGGGCACGTGAACGGTTTACAAGCTATCAATAAAAAATATAATCTTTTCTTCACCTTGATTTTTATTTCTTTGGTAAACGATGGTCTTTTTTTATTTAAATATTTCTCCATTTACAAGTTCAATAAAATAACATAGGGTGTACATGCATGGTGATGAACTCCACAGAACAAATAAAATGAAGGGGGATATTACACTTACAACACTTTTATTTTCAATAATATTCAAGGTAAAAATCAAATGCTAACGTTAACTTTAACAAATTTTGTTTCTTTGAGTATTAAGTATTAACCGCGATCATTTCCTGTGTATAGGGATTAGCAGACCCAGAGCAGGAAACGACATGCCCTGGGGGTTTCACACATGCGATTGCCCTAGAGTACCTGGGGTAAATCTCTCTGAATGTGCACATCGTTGTCTAGCCATACGACACAAATTAATTAATATAGTTTGAATAAAATAAAATAAACCAAATTACGTTTTATAAGTATATGTATTTTGTTTACGTCCCTGTTTATACATTTACCTGTATATCTAAGTAGAATTTCAAGAGAGAGAGAAAGAGAGAGAGAAACATACAGAATGTTACGGCACGTGCATGGTTTTTCTTGAAATCAGTTTATTGATTTATCGAGCCCATCGAATAAAACAAAATATTCATATTATAATTGTAAATGAAATTGCTTGTGAATCAAATTTTGCTCAGTTTCAAAGTAGTCGTTTCTTTGAACAGATAGAATTTACTGTACATGCTGTAGCTGGTTTATCACTTTATTGGTCAGTTAATTTTTTAAGGACTTTGCCTAATTCTGCCAATTTATGAAGTTATAGCCACAGAAACTAATTTTACTAAACTAACCATTCCGATTTGACGATACATGTACGTGAATTTTGTTGATGGGCATGATTATTATATCGATTTCAAAAAGAAAGGAAATAGAAATACAGTCAAATCTAGATATGAAATTATACTGAATAGAATGTAATGATTTTATTTACAACAATAACCAAAAAAAAAAAAAAAAAAAAGATCATGTTGATATTTCTTCTATAGTCTTACATCTTTAGCGCATAATATTTGTGAGAAGTTAATCCTAAATGTACACGTGTTTATTCTTTAATACTATACTGTTACCATCTCCATCTAGTAGCATCGTGTTTCATGCTTATATTTAAAATAGATATGTATACAGAGACATAATGATAGAATCTCCCAGACAAATAAACGCATAACTACATGTAATCGAGAACACAACTGCACTGGCTAATGGTGAACACTGTATTTAATGCATTTTAAAGAAACGATATGGCATTTTTAAAAAATCTAATGCTACTATTACAAGGTGGATTATTTAGCAATTTATGGTGGAATTATCGATTTTAATAAATATATACGATAATTCAGTTGACGATATTTCACATCCAATTTTACCACACACACTGGCATTATAAGCTCCCTTTTTAAATTTGAGAATTATTTAATTTTTAGTGACTATTAAAAAAAAGATAAATAAAAAAATATTATTATACAATTTGATAATACTTAAAAATTGAATTAAAAATTCATTTAATTAATGTAGGCCGTGATCTTTAATGGCTTACCCCCCCTTTTTTTCGACGCTATAAAAAATCGACAACACTTTCCAGGTAACAACATCTAAGCTCAAGAATAACGGTAGCTGGCCCCGCCGCGGTGTACACACGGTCGCAGGTAGTACCGCGATCAAAACCTACGACGGTGTAAGGCGGAAAGGATTAACATACCGCGGAGGGGACGCGGTCTAGTACAGGATCCGCGTTGTCTGTACTGTAGACTCTTCAAAATTATCGATCTCAGCTTTTACCAACACATGTTGAGTAATCTTGAAGAATGTCAGACACCTCAGCCCAACGGCACCTTGGCCCATTGACATCTCTGCCCAATGACACCTCGGCCTTGACTGGTCGGCCCAAAATTTAAGACACCTCGGCCCATACATAAGTCATCTCGGCCCAAGCAAACTTTTATTAGGAAGTATTATATATTTCCAATCTGCAACTTCAATAAAATTTTGACCGAAAAAAGTAAACGATCAAGGTTATTTTTAGTAATAAAAAGACCTTCCACAAGCTGCATGATTGACGATAATCAAGGAATAAAAAGACAATTATAATTTAAAAGTGCTAACCGATAAACAAATAAGATGCCGCGGTACATTCTTTGGAGTCTCCAGTGCTTGTCATATTGGCAACAATGGGGGAATAATTACGAGCAGGGTTAATTGTGAGACAGTCATTCAGAACATTTACATCCATTTATTTCTGAAGAATTCCACTTGCATCAAAACCCAGATTTTTTTAAATTTTATTTTTAGCTATCTGTATCAAACATTGAATATGATGAAACATACGATGAAGTTCAGATCAATAATGCAATTATTTTACGTACTTAAACCATTTTTTATACGATTATTTATACTGACATAAGTATAAACAATAATATCAGATGTTTCAGATCGTCAGAGAAATAATGCAAAGTGTTAAGATAGAATATTGATATATATTATAGTTTCACTTAAGTGTATATATTGGGGATTTTTCACAAGAGATAGATGTTAGTTAAGGACGTGCTGATCTGATTTGCTTAGGGAAGTTCACCAATTTTCTATTATAGACCCCCCCTTTGACTTTTTTTTAAAATCGTTTGTCCGTCAGAAAGAATAATTACATCGATAATAATAACAATTTAGACACTGGATTAATTTTTTCTATCATAAAATTTCGCTTGGGCCGAGCTGTCTTTTATATGGGCCGACGTGTCAATAATCTTGGGCCGACCTGTCAGGGCCAAGGTGTCAGACGTCACAGGCCGAGGTGTCGTTGGGCTGAGATGTCTGTCTACCATCTTGAATGAAAAATCTTTGAGCACCTTTAACTTGTAATCATGATCATTTTTAAAATTAATTTTAAATTTTTTCCTCTCTTGTCTCGACACTACATCACTTGTGATGCAGACATTACAAATCTTAAAGGGGTTGCTAATCTAATTTCAAAAAGAAAACATTATGGAAAGTGCTTTCTGTAATATAAATTATCTCTAATATTGAAATGTAAACACAACACTTCTGCCGTATTGCCGGATATTAATTCTCACCTGCCAGATAAAGAAATACATTGTATAGCTGGCAGTCACATTCATGTTTAACTTTAAACCAATGAAAGTGTGACATTTCAATCCAAGGGAAAATAAATTGTAATAGCAAGGCACTGAAGTTTGTGATATATATATCCAATATATACATTTTATTATCTGCAGTTACACCTTTTATCATTCTTGGTTGAGAAAGCAGCATAATTATGGTTCATAAGTCATTTTAATAAATGCAAAAGTTACTGTTCTTTGTTTGGCTAAGAGTCTACAGCCAAGTTGTTTTGAAAGGTCTGGTAGATGGTGAAACTGTATTCTTCTCCAATATCAGAAGATAAAAACTGTCCTCCAAAAAATGGAGGCCACCTAGACCTGTTAAGCCTATTGATACTTTTTCGAAACATTTATGTTTTGTATTATAATCCCCTGTTTGTTGTTATGCTTTAGTGACATCACAACAAGCGCAAGGACAATATGGCCCAGTACAAAGTTCCAGATCCTGACAAAGATGAAGTTTGTCCTTATGACAAATCACATGTCTTTCCAGCCAAAAGGATGCAGTATCATCTCATGAAGTGCAGAAAGGTCAGTTTACACGCTTCAGTAATAGCACTACAGAAACCTCTTTCTGGATTCTGTCATACTCCAGTAAACTCTCATACTCAAGAAAATAAAATTATAACATTGAACATTTTTTTTTAAATGAAATATATGGACAAACACACATCTATATATTTCAAAGTACATGTAATTATACCCCCCCCCCCCCCATTAAAAAAAAACTGAAAATGGCTTGCTGTATTGTCTAACAACAAACCAGAGTCAGTTAAGATGAGATTCTGTCCTGACTCTCCTTGACTGACCAATAGGAAGTACTTTTACACTTTTGAATATACTCTCTTGCAGAACCACAAAGGAAGTGTATTTGCCACCTGTCCTTTCAATGCAAGACACGAGATGCCTAAACCAGAGCTGCGCTTCCATCTAGAAAATTGTCCAGACAAGGCAGTGATTGAACCGATGCTAGCTCATGGTAAAACAACTATGTAATGTCATATATAAAAATATATTTGTTAAAAGAAATTCAAAAGGAATTGTCAGGAAGGTCTTGTGTTAGTTAGTCAGTTAGTTTTCAAACACAGGGACATATGTGAACATTCTCCACATGTGAAGATGGAATAAAGATATTTTACTTGCATATTTATAAGTTTATAATTTTCTTTGGCATAACCAAATATGGTTCTTGAGGCCTGATAGAGAGGCACACAAAAAGTAGGTCACAATGACCTACTCTCTGTAATGTACAGTTTATCATTTAAAAAAAAAAAATACCGAGATATTTCAGATGCTAAGAATCATCAGACCTTTTCAGTTGGTACATCTTAGTGCCTTAAAGCACAGCTATTTGCATATTCAGAAGTAGGTTATAGTGACACTGTTATGCAACTGATTCTAGGTCCTTGGGCCTCTTATTTTTATTTAAATTGCACTTTGACATTACTGTTGTGTTTGAAAACTAACTGAACATAAAATTGTCATTTGCAAATAAATGTCCCTAAAGAAAATGTTGAACATTGTCCATTGTTTTGACAGAGAGTAGTAAGAGGAATGGAGAAGATGCGTCCATGTTTAGAGGATGTACAGATCTACCTGTGTATGATAATGTTGTAATTAACAGCGAGGAAAACTGGGATGATGGTAAATCTATACATCTACCTCCAGCAAAAATTTCTGTTTCAAAAAAAAAACTTGAAATAAAAAGCAGTCGTTAGTACTTCGAAATTATGGCCCTAATAGCTGTCAGTCCAGTTTGTTTTGAGTTGACATTGGATACGGTACATTCAATTTGTAAAAGCAAATTGTCATGTAATTTAAACTCTTGTCTCATATGCTAGAAGTTCACAGTTGCAAATTGCAATAGGGGTCCAAAGTTTTAAAAGAATATACTGAAAAAAGACAAGGCTTATGATAAATTAAATTTTTATATTGATATCTTTTCTTTTAGATATAAGATGTTTAAAATGTTCTCTTTGGTCTAATGTTAGGTATCTTCAATTTAAAAGATGATGAGATTTATAATTTCTTGAGATACTGCAGCATAGTTGTTTTTACAATTATTATGCACAATAAATTGTGTTTTACAGAGATTCCCTCTGTGGCCAGGATTGGGGTGGACCCCCAGTTCTTTGCTCGTCAAGACCATATGATTATCCCAGGGTAATATATTCTTTACTTAAAAATATAAATTTGTATTTGTGTATGTAGAGGTATGTTTATTTATTGTTGTTTATGGATATTTTAGACTGACAAAATCAGAGAAGAAAGAGTTTGCAAAACAAATGTACCTTCCTGCAGAAGATAGAAGGTGTATGGCATTAATTGTTAATGGAAAACAATTGTCCTCAATTACTGTCTCACAAAATTTAGAAATGGCATCATCAATGTTCATCAAAATATAATTGATATTATGTGATTTCAGACATTTACTTACAGAAATTAATGATGTGAATTTTGTTTTTGTCTTAAGCTTTCTTATGACATTTGTTCTTTATAGAATTAAAAGGGTTCCTATACATATTCAGTTCTTGTTACTTTGAATTTGAATCACTCAGACAACCATTTCAAATTGCAGTTGATATGATTTTAAAACAAGAAGCTTTTTGCAATAAATCAATCTCAAGAAATATATAAAATAATGTAGCATTTCAGTAAACCTCAGCTTTTTTTTCAGTTTCTAAAACACATACATGTAAATTAGTACCCTTTGTCTTTGAGATTATTACCCTTTGTCTTTGAATATCATGGAGTAAATAAAAATGACCAGTATAAAATATTGTTATAAATTTAATTAGGGTATTTCACTTTATAACAGGTACTTGTCACACAACATAGAAACAGAACAGCCATTAAAGGATGAGCAGTCGAAGCTGCGTCTCCCTAAAACGGCAGCCCAGACTTATCTATCCAATCAGAATAAGTCGTTTCAGCAGCCATCAGCAGTGTTTGCATATTCTTTATCTATGACAGGTGTAGGTAGAGGACTACCAGGTAACAGACTGAGATGGTTCATATAAATTAGCAAAAAAACATTTCAGGGTCAGAGAGTTGTAAATGTCAGCGTAATTAAGTTGTATGTTTTACATTCATTTCTTTACAGATAATGGTACGAGTAGAGAAGAGAATAAAAGGCCAGGTCGAAGCAGGGGGAGGGGCCATGGCTCCATCAAAGCAGTAGGCAGGGGAACCACTATTGCTGAAACAAATAGAAATATGCCTCTAGGAAAGGGGTTTAACCACAATAATAGTGGTCCATTTTCGACTGTCCAGAAAGGAACCCCAGCAGCTGTAGGTCTTGAGGGCCTGAAGACCACCCCTGAGTTTAGTGTGGGAGTTGGTCGAGGAAACAGAGCATCTTATGGTTAGTATGTTCTGTACGACCAAATAAACTGATTATTCATATCATGAATGTGTTGCTTGAAAAGTATATGATGTTGTTGCATTTCAATTGTTTCATGTATTGCAATTTGAGTTCATGATATACATGTTAGTTTTTATAAAATTTTAAATTACAGTAAAATCAAATATTTTCAAGAGATCCACTTTTCAAGGTTTGAGGAAAAAATGTCTGTCTGTGGGGATTTGATTTCATGGTTGACAAATTGTTGAGTTGTTAAACATTTGAAATTTTGCATTTCGTGGAGGACATGAATTCATGGGTTACATCATACCTTTAAAACAACAAAAATTCAAACCCGATGAAAATTAGTGATTTCACAGTATATACAAGCAAATATTTTGAATTTAAAACAAGATTTCATTTCTCCTGAATTATTTTGGAAACATCAGAGAAGAGGAAGTTAATACTGAACTCTTGATTATTTCAGGAATGTCATCCCCATTCTCCTCTGTGATTGCTGCAATGCCTCAACAAAACAAAAATGGTAAGACATTGTACATCTACTTATTTTTAAGACGACATTTTAATGAGTGTGGATTGCTGAAGCAAACAGTAAGTACATGTAGTGAAATAGTTATCTAAATCAGTGTGCCTTTTAAAACTACAGCAGAAAAAGACTTGGAATCAGATTACAGTGTGAAGGATGGGGACAAAAAGCTGAGGAGGATCGAGAAGAAGTTGAGACAGATTCAGCTGCTGGAAGATAAGATGGAGGAGGGGTACACTCTGACAAAGGAGGAGGTATCAAAAGTGCTGGCTCCTTAATAGTGGCAGATAGTTTTTCTGAATTACTCAGCCTCTTAATAGCCAAGTCAATTTTTATCACCATTCAAGTTTTCGATGCTATAGGATCTGTCATGAATTTTATCTTTCACGTATCCTGGCATCCATTGTCCTCTGTGTTGGAATCGCACCTTATGTCCTTGTTTCAAATATGGAAGATCTTTCTGTCCACTGTTAAAATAGTTCTTTTGTTGATTCTGTGAGTTTCTTCTCTTTTCATAAGTTTTTTCTGCTGGAATAACTTTAGGTCTGAGCTGTTCTTTGGTGATAGGTAGAATAGATCTAAGTTTTCTACTCATCAGTAGTTGCGCTGGAGAGTCAACATCTGTTGGAGTATTGCAATATTCCAATAGACTGATGTATGGATCCTTTCCATCAACTCTGGCTTTTTCCAACATACGTTTTACTGTCTGGACAGTTTTTCAGTCCATTTCCTTGTGGATTGTATGGACTTGAAGTAGTATGTTTGATTGACCATTTCTTGGCAAAATCCTTGAAATCTCTGGATATGTACTGCGGTCCATTATCACTCCTCACTTCAAATGGGATACCATGGCGAGCAATTGCTGACTTCTTGTGCATGATGATAGTTTTGCTTCTGGTGTTTTCAAGTTTGGCTTTTTCGAAGAATTTGGTGTAATAATCTACAATCACCAAATAATCTTCATTGTTCAGTGTAAATAAATCAGATCCTACTAGTTGCCATGGACCATTTGGGATAGGTGTTGGTCGCAATGGTTCCTTTGGATTCTTTTTCCTAAAGTCCATGCAGGTGTTACATTTGGATATCATCTCTGCAATGTCTGTATTCATTCCAATCTAATGAACTACAGTTCTTGCACGAGCCTTCGTTTTCTCAATGCCGAAATGTCCTACATGTACCGGTAAGTATCTAAGAATTTCTGGTTGTAGAACTTCTGTTACATTTTTTCCCAAATGCTGGGCATTTTCCTTTTTTCATGATGGCTTCCACATTTTCCAAATGTAAAGGATTTTGTGTTGGTAGGTTTATTTGGCACACTTTGTTTTCTAGGTTGATACACATTTCCCTTCATATATTTCTTGGGTGAGGGTTTGTTTCCTGTAGACACTTTAACAGACTGTTTAGATTTTACAGCATCAACACGCTCCTCATGTTGTAGATCTTTTAATCTATTTTGTGACTCTTCATTAGCACAACACATACTTAAAGCTTTTTGATGTGAGTTCATTGTCTCTAAGTAATCTTTCTTTAACTTTCTCTGAATAAACTCCACATACAATTCTGTCTCTTAGCATTTAATCTTCTAATACACCAAATTTGCAGTTTTTTGAAATTATTTTCAAATCTGTGACATACTAGTCAATGGTTTCTATTTTATCTTGAACTCTGGTGTGAAACCTATGTCTCCAAACTGTGATATGTTCCCTAGGGGCACAATATAGTCTTTGAACTTACTGAACAGTGTATCAATTTTGTCAACATCTTCATCTGGTATTATCATTGTGTTGAATATTTCTCTGCCTTCTTGACCAATAATATACAGGAAAGCACTACACTTATCTTTTTCGTTTCTGTCATTCATACATATAAACTATACACTACATATTCAGTGCACCAATGATGTACAATATTTAGTTCACATACTAGTTGCACTGTAATTTAGAACACATACACTGTGCATAACAAGTACACTTACACTGTGCATAATGAGTACACATACACTGTACAGTATTCAGTATACTTACACTGAAAAACATTTTATACTTTATTGTCCTAGTTATGATCAGTATAGATTACAATATTGCGATATATTTAATGCTCAGTGTTACATGAAGGAAAACCCTATTATTGACATATCAACCCTCCAAGTATTAAAATTGCCAGAAGAGTATGTAACTTTCTGAAAAAGTGCTTTTATATTAGAAAAGAAAAACTTCAACATAACTGATATGCTTACTGGAATAATTTTTTATTGATTTTATGTATGTTATTCTTTGTTGTATTCATGACTGTATGCCAATGTATGATGGTGTTGTCAATAAATAAATTGAAATTGAATTAAGTAAATAATGAGTACACTTACACTGTACATAATGAGTACACATACACTGTACATTATTCAGTACACATACACTGTACAGTTTCAGTACACATACACTGTACAGTATTCAGTATACTTACACTGTACATAATGAATACACATACACTGTACATAATGAGTACACTTACACTGTACATAATGAGTACACATACACTGTACATAATGAGTACACATACACTGTACATTATTCTGTACATATTATGGCTGGGACGATATATCGAGATATCGATAATATCGATTCAATGTGAGGATGATACGCATATCGATACGTATAAAGAAATATCAAAATATCGCCTAAAAAATTCTGACATATGTTTTTCTTTGTTTACTTAAGATTTTGGGTTTAATATATAAAATAAATATGCTTAATATAAATATAAATATGAAATTCATAATAATTAACACCACTTGTGTAAAATAATTAAGTTTTACAAAAGATATACAACTTCTTTGCATAAATTATTCTTATTTGTGAAGAAATGTTTTGTTCATTTCAATATAAAAAAAGAATTTATAATCAATTAAACATATCGTGATACATATCGTATCGTGGCTCAAATATCGGGATACGTATCGATATAGAAAAAGTTGTATCGTCCCAGCCCTAGTACATATACACTGTACAGTTTTCAGTACACATACACTGTACAGTATTCAATATACTCACACTGTACATAATGAATACACATACACTGTACATAATGGGTACACATACACTGTACGTAATGAGTACACATACACTGTACATAATGAGTACACATACACTGTACATTATTCAGTACATATACACTGTACAGTTTTCAGTACACATACACTGTACAGTATTCAATATACTCACACTGTACATAAAGAGTACACATACACTGTACATTATTCAGTATACTTACACTGTACATAATGAGTACACATACACTGTACGTAATGGGTACACATACACTGTACGTAATGAGTACACATACACTGTATAGTACATGTATTTAGAACATACAAATGTACAGAGTACAGTTCCATATAGGAGACCTACATTTGGTACAGTATGCAGTACACATATTATACACTCTAAGGGTTTCGTTCTTCATAAAACTTTCTTATTTTTTAGGCTGCAAAAGTTGGCATGAAGAGAAGTTTGACAGCTGAAAGAGATCAGTTACAACAAGAGAATGAATCAAGAAAAATTTAGAGATTTTTGCAAGTTGATCAAATTTTTTCCAACTATAGTGTCAGAGATTTTTTCTTTTTTTGAGTTTTGTATATAGTTTTCTTCATAATTAACGTGTAAATAGTATTTCATACATTGACATTAAGCACATATGTTTGAATATGTGTGAATATCCTCTTTATTTAAAAAAATTGAAACCAAGATGCTTTTGAAATATTCTTTTAAGGTATAGATCTAACTTTAGTTAGTTGGTGCTAAGACAGGTTAGAAATGGTGAGGTGATGTGGATGTTTAGAATAAACACATATTCAGATGATTTTTAGCTCACCTGAGCCGAAGGCTCAAGTGAGCTTTTCTGATTGAAATTTGTCTGTCGTCGTTGCCGTTGGCGTTGTCGTAAACTTTTCACATTTTTAGCTCACCTGAGCTGAAAGCTCAAGTGAGCTTTTCTGATCACATTTTGTCCGTAGTCCGTCTGTCCATCTGTCCGTCCGTCCGTCCATCTGTAAACTTTTCACATTTTCGACTTCTTCTCCAGAACCACTGGGCCATTTTCAACCAAACTTGCCACAAAGCATCCTTGGAAGAAGGGGGTTCAAGTTTGTTCAAATGAAGGGCCATGCCCTCTTCCAAGGGGAGATAATTAAGAATAAGTGAAAATTTGGTGTCTTTTTTTAAAAATCTTCTTCTCAAGAACCATTGGGCCAGAGAAGTTGAAACTTATGGGAAACCTTCATTACATAGTGTAGATTCAAGTTTGTTCAAATCATGACCCCCGGGGGTCGGGTGGGGCCACAATGGGGGATCAAAGTTTTACATAGGAATATATAGGAAAATTCTTTAAAAATCTTCTTCTCAAGAACAACAAAGCCACAATTAGTCATATTGATATGAAATCATCCTCAGGTAGTGTAGATTTAAATTTGTTCAAATCATGACCCCCGGGGGTAGGGTGGGGCCACAATGGGGGATCAAAGTTTTACATAGGAATACATAGGAAAATTCTTTAAAAATCTTCTTCTCAAGAACAGCAAAGCCATGATTTGTCATATTGATATGAAATCATCCTCAGGTAGTGTAGATTTAAGTTTGTTCAAATCATGACCCCCGGGGGTCGGGTGGGGCCACAATGGGGGATCAAAGTTTTACATAGGAATACATAGGAAAATTCTTTAAAAATCTTCTTCTCAAGAACAACAAAGCCACAATTAGTCATATTGATATGAAATCATCCTCAGGTAATGTAGATTCAAGTTTGTTCAAATCATGACCCCCGGGGGTAGGGTGGGGCCACAATGGGAGATCAAAGTTTTACATAGGAATACATAGGAAAATTCTTTAAAAATCTTTTTCTCAAGAACAACAAAGCCACAATTAGTCATATTGATATGGAATCATCCTCAGGTAATGTAGATTCAAGTTTGTTCAAATCATGACCCCTGGGGGTAGGGTGGAGCCACAATGGGGGATCAAAGTTTTACATAAGAATATATAGGAAAATTCTTTAAAAATTTTCTTCTCAAGAACAACAAAGCCACAATTAGTCATATTGATATGGAATCATCCTTAGGTAGTGTAGATTCAAATTTGTCGAAATCAAGACCCCCGGGGGTAGGGTGGGTCCACAATGGGGGATCAAAGTTTTACATAGGAATAAATAGGAAAAATCTTTTAAAATCTTTTCAAGAACAGGAAAGCCGTGATTAGTCATTTTGATATTGAAGCATCCCCAAGTATTGTAGATTCAAGTTTGTTCAAGGCATCCTCCAGTAGTAGGGTGGGGCCATAATCGGGGATCAAAGTTTAACAAAAGAATATATATAAGAAATATCTTAAAAAATCTTCTTCTCAAGAACAACAAAGCCATAATTAGTCATATTGATATGGAAGCATCCTTAGGTAGTGTATATTCAAGTTTGTTCAAATCTTGAACCCCCCCTCCCTTCCTTCCCCCCAGGGTAGGATGGCAGACATCTTTAAAATTCCGTTTCAAGAACAGCAAAACCATGATTAGTTATATGAATATAGAAGCATCCTCAGAAAGTTTAGATTCAATTTCATTCAAAACATGGCAAATGGGGATAGATTATGCCTAGAACAGTTGATCAAAGCTTTACGTATGAATATATAGAAGAAGAAATCTGCTGACAAAGAACAGCAGGGCCATATTGACTCAGGTGAGCATTGTGGCCCATGGGCCTCTTGTCATCTTCTTCTCAAGAACTACTGGGCCAATTTCAATCAAACTTGGCACAAAGTATCCTTGGGTAAAGGGGATTCAAGTTTGTTCAAATGAAGGGCCACGCCCCCCTCCAAGGGGAGATAATTACGAAATATCAAAAAATAAATGGCATTATTGAAAAATCTTCTTCTCAAGAACCAATGGGCCAGGAAAGATGAAACTCATGTGGAATTATTGTCAGGTAGTGTAGACTCAAATTTGTTCAAATCATGACCCCCGGGGGTAGGGTGGGGCCACAATGGACAATCAAAGTTTTACATAGGGATATATAGGAAAAATCTTCAAAAATCTTCTTCTCAAGAACAGCAAAGCTATGATTGGTCATATTTATATGGAAGCATCCTCAGGTGGAGTAGATTCAAGTTTGTTCAAATCATGACCCCCGGGGGTAGGGTGGGGCCACAATGGACAATCAAAGTTTTACGTAGCAATGTATAGGAAAAATCTTCAAAAATCTTCTTCTCAAGAACAGCAAAGCAATGATTGGTCATATTTAAATGGAAACATCCTCAGGTAGTTTAGATTCAATTTTGTTCAAATCATGACCCCCAGGGGTAGGGTGGGGCCACAATGGAAGATCAAAGTTTTACATAGGTGTATTTAGGAAAAATTTTCAAAAATCTTCTTCTCAAGAACAGCAAAGCTATGATTGGTCATATTTATTTGGAAGCATCCTCAGGTGATGTGGGTTCAAGTTTGTTCAAGTCATGACCCCCGGGGGTAGGGTGGGGCCACAATGGAAGATTTAAGTTTTAATTAACATAGGAGTATATAGGAAAAGTCTTCAAAAATCTTCTTCTCAAGAACAGCAAAGCTATGATTGGTAATATTTATATGGAAGCATCTGCAGGTGGTGTAGATTCAAATTTGTTCAAATCATGACCCCCAGGGGTAGGGTGGGGCCACAATGGACGATCAAAGTTTAACATAGGAGAATATATATAGGAAAAATCTTCAAAAATCTTCTTCTCGAGAACAGCAAACTTATGATTGGTCATATTTATTTGGAAGCACCCTAAGGTAGTGTAGATTCAAGTTTGTTCAAATCATGACCCCCGGGGGTAGGGTGGGACCACAATGGACAATCAAAGTTTTATGTAGCAATATATAGGAAAAATTGTTTTCTCAAGAACAGCAAAGCTATGATTGGTCATATTTATATGGAAGCGTCCTTAGGTGGTGTAGATTCAAGTTTGTTCAAATCATGACCTCCAGGGGTAGGGTGGGGCCACAATGAAAGTTCAAACTTGTAGAGAAAAGAAGTCACAGTTAGTCAAAAAATCATGTAAGCATCCTTAGTTAGTGTAGATTTAATTTTGTTCAAATCATACCCCCCCCCCCTCCCACTCCCTTTTAGGGGTAGGTTGGGACCACTTATGCATTTAAGCTTTTCAATACTAAACAGATTTTTCCTCTTTTCCTAGCCACAGTGCTCAGGTGAGCAATGTGGCCCCTGGGCCTCTTGTTTGTGTGCTACATTAAAGTCTTCAAAATACATGTACGTAAATATATTTCTAGGCCTTTCTTTTTTCATTTTGTATCACAGTAGCACTTTATTTCTGCAGTATGATTCTTCATTAAAATCTCAGCAAGGGAACTTCGCAATGAAAATAGTTATTTATTTGTTACAAATTGTATATTGACACTTGCTAAAAATGTTGGATCCCCAGGATTCCTCAAAATAGGGGATAACAGCCCCCCAATCCACTAGTGTCTGTGATGGTTGCAAAATAAAAATATAGCATGTGAAAGAGTAAATATATGTATGTTTAAATTTACATAAGTTCTGAACAAAATATAGATTTGTTTATACATGTATATACATACACATCTGTATGCATACATATACATGTATATATTATTTGGTTTATAGATAGTTTTCATATGACGTATTTTCTCTCCGGGTTATTTCCCTTGGCCGCCATCTTAGTGGTCAACCTGGTAATTTTTCCTCTTTGTCTTACCAAATCTAAGAGGATGTAGCAGAAATATTTGGGGGAAAATCTTTATAGAATAAAAATAATGAAATAAAGGAGGCTTTAACAAATGTATATTTTTCAGAAAAACAATGCTTCCTACCCCAGTATAAAAAGTTAAAGTTGTATTTAATGAAGTAATATTGAAGTAATATGAGCATGTTGCCCCCTAATATGGCGGCCAACGGAAAATAACTCTTGCTAATTTGGGTCTACTGAAAACTATCTATTCCCCCTTTTTATGTTTGTTTTCTGTCATGCAACACATTTCTCTTGCGCATATGTATATTGCATGTTTTTGACCGTTTATAGGTTTTAACAATGTACTTGCTTTTTATCCCTTGAGAGCCCTACATGTATTTTAATTGGTAAATAAAGTCATTGAACTAGATACATGTATAGTTTTGTTGTATAAAATGTTCCAACAGAGAGAGTCAGGGTGCATTTTTTATATTTGCTTAGGGTATGCAATTTTAAAAAAGTTTCCATTGTCTAAAATGCCGAAAAAATTGTGCATGCATAAAGAAGAAACCAGTGTTGCCGTTAGTTTACTGTATGAATTATTATACGAACGACTGTCTTCAAACGTCAAATGACGTAATGAAATTGCGGGAAGCTGAGAATTTGCCCAGTTTGAGTAACAGTTTAGAAAAGATGTAATTTGGTCAGTCAAATAAGGTAAAATGAAGTGTAATTAGTGGACGCATAAATTACATGTACGGAGAAAAACGTCTCTCTGCTTGGAATCGAGAATCTGTAAGAATGACCTGTCGATTGCCAATTTCATTCAAACACAAGCATTGCCTGTCGAGTAAAACAGGTTGGGTCCAATCGCCCAAATGGGATATAATAGCCCGTTTGGGATATGATATCTTAAACGGGATATAAATTCACAGTGCATAAAATGGAAATTTTCATTTTGGCTATAAATATCATAAATCCGCATCAGAATTCTTAAAAAGGAATAAATTTTGGCATACAAGTTTTTCTGCAACCCTACATTTTGTTAGATTGATCCCCAAGAAGTTTAAGAACTTCCGAGGGATCAATCTCCTAAACAGTGGGCATACAGAAAACCTTGTAAACCAAAAGCTATTCCTTTATAAGTATGTTGATGCGAATTTATGATATCAGGGACCTATATATATGTCCCTGATGATATTTATAGCCAAAATAAAAAATTTCATTTTTTGCACTGTAAATTTATATCCCATTAGGGATATATTCAAAACAGGCTATTATATCACATTTGGCAATTGGTCCCAACCTGCAAAAGGGAGTCTGTATCAAGATGGTGGTTATTTGTTCTGTTAACCCTTTAACTACCAGGGATTTTGCATTTCTTTGCAAAACCAACTAAAAAAATTCAAATAGAAATTTAGACATTTCCTAGTTACTTTTACATAAAGCAACCTATATATTTTCTGAAAGGTAAAATTCTAAAGTATTTAATTATGCAGAGTAGAATGACGTCGCAGTAGCCTTAGCAACGAATAAGACCCATAATTTCTGAAAATATGTGTTTTCCCCTTTTTTCTTCCCAGAAATACAAACAAATTTACAAATAATACTTCCATAAAAGAGGATTTAGTGATAGTATTAAAACAAAGCATGCAGTCAATTAGTTTTTAGCTCACCTGAGCTGAAAGCTCAAGTGAGCTTTTCTGATCACATTTTGTCTGTAGTCCGTCTGTCCGTCTGTCTGTAAACTTTTCACATTTTCAACTTCTTCTCAAGAACCACTGGGCCAATTTCAACCAAACTTGCCACAAAGCATCCTTGGGTGAAGGGGATTCAAGTTTGTTCAAATGAAGGGCCACGCCCTCTTTCAAGGGGAGATAATTAAGAATTAGTGAAAAATGAATAGTATCTTTTAAAAATCTTCTTCTCAAGAACCACAGGGCCAGGAAAGATGAAACTCATATGGAAACATCCCCAGGTAGTGTAGATTCAAGTTTGTTCAAATCATGACCCCCGGGGGTAGGGCGGGGCCACAATGGAGGATCAAAGTTTTACATAGGAATATATAGGAAAAATCTTTAAAAATCTTCTTCTCAAGAACAGTAAAGCCATGAAGAGTCATATTTATATGGAAGCATCCACAGGAAGTGTAGATTCAAGTTTGTTCAAATCATGACCCCCGGGGGTAGGGTGGGGCCACAATGGAGGATCAAAGTTTTACATAGAAATATATAGGAAAAATCTTTAAAAATCTTCTTTTCAAGAACAGTAAAGCCTTGAAGAGTTGTATTTATATGGAAGCATCCTCAGGAAGTGTAGATTCAAGTTTGTTCAAATCATGACCCCCGGGGGTAGGGCGGGGCCACAATGGAGGATCAAAGTTTTACATAGAAATATATAGGAAAAAATCTTTAAAAATCTTCTTCTCAAGAACTGCAAAGCCATGATGGGTCATATTTATATGGAAGCATCCCCAGGTAGTGTAGATTCAAGTTTGTTCAAATCATGACCCCCGGGGGTAGGGTGGGGCCACAATGGAGGATCAAAGTTTTACATAGAAATATATAGGAAAAATCTTTAAAAATCTTCTTCTCAAGAACAGTAAAGCCATGAAGAGTCATATTTATATGGAAGCATCCTCAGGTAGTGTAGATTCAAGTTTGTTCAAATCATGACCCCCGGGGGTAGGGCGGGACCACAATGGAGGATCAAAGTTTTACATAGAAATATATAGGAAAAATCTTTAAAAATCTTCTTTTCAAGAACAGTAAAGCCATGAAAAGTCATATTTATATGTAAGCATCCTCAGGAAGTGTAGATTCAATTTTGTTCAAATCATGACCCCCGGGGGTAGGGCGGGGCCACAATGGAGGATCAAAGTTTTACATAGAAATATATAGGAAAAATCTTTAAAAATCTTCTTCTCAAGAACAGCAAAGCCATGATTGGTCATATTTATATGGAAGCATCCCCAGGTAGTGTAGATTCAAGTTTGTTCAAATCATGACCCCCGGGGGTAGGGCGGGGCCACAATGGAGGATCAAAGTTTTACATAGGAATATATAGGAAAAATCTTTAAAAATCTTCTTCTCAAGAACAGTAAGGCCATGAAGAGTCATATTTATATGGAAGCATCCACAGGAAGTGTAGTTTCAAGTTTGTTCAAATCATGACCCCCGGGGGTAGGGTGGGGCCACAATGGAGGATCAAAGTTTTACATAGGAATATATAGGAAAAATCTTTAAAAATCTTCTTTTCAAGAACAGTAAGGCCATGAAGAGTCATATTTATATGGAAGCATTCCCAGGTAGTGTAGATTCAAGTTTGTTCAAATCATGACCCCCGGGGGTAGGGCGGGGCCACAATGGAGGATCAAAGTTTTACATAGAAATATATAGGAAAAATCTTCTTCTCAAGAACGGTAAAGCCATGAAGAGTCATATTTATATGTAAGCATCCTCAGGAAGTGTAGATTCAAGTTTGTTCAAATCATGACCCCCGGGGGTAGGGCGGGGCCACAATGGAGGATCAAAGTTTTACATAGGAATATATAGGAAAAATCTTTAAAAATCTTCTTTTCAAGAACAGTAAGGCCATGAAGAGTCATATTTATATGGAAGCATCCTCAGGTAGTGTAGATTCAAGTTTGTTCAAATCATGACCCCCGGGGGTAGGGCGGGGCCACAATGGAGGATCAAAGTTTTACATAGAAATATATAGGAAAAATCTTCTTCTCAAGAACGGTAAAGCCATGAAGAGTCATATTTATATGTAAGTATCCTCAGGAAGTGTAGATTCAAGTTTGTTCAAATCATGACCCCCGGGGGTAGGGCGGGGCCACAATGGAGGATCAAAGTTTTACATAGAAATATATAGAAAAAATCTTTAAAAATCTTCTTCTCAAGAACAGTAAGGCCATGAAGAGTCATATTTATATGGAAGCATCTTCAGGAAGTGTAGATTTAAATTTGTTCAAATCATGACCCCCGGGGGTAGGGCGGGACCACAATGGAGGATCAAAGTTTTACATAGAAATATATAGGAAAAATCTTTAAAAATCTTCTTCTCAAGAACAGTAAAGCCATGAAAAGTCATATTTATATGTAAGCATCCTCAGGAAGTGTAGATTCAATTTTGTTCAAATCATGACCCCCGGGGGTAGGGCGGGGCCACAATGGAGGATCAAAGTTTTACATAGAAATATATAGGAAAAATCTTTAAAAATCTTCTTCTCAAGAACAGCAAAGCCATGATTGGTCATATTTATATGGAAGCATCCCCAGGTAGTGTAGATTCAAGTTTGTTCAAATCATGACCCCCGGGGGTAGGGCGGGGCCACAATGGAGGATCAAAGTTTTACATAGGAATATATAGGAAAAATCTTTAAAAATCTTCTTCTCAAGAACAGTAAGGCCATGAAGAGTCATATTTATATGGAAGCATCCTCAGGAAGTGTAGTTTCAAGTTTGTTCAAATCATGACCCCCGGGGGTAGGGTGGGGCCACAATGGAGGATCAAAGTTTTACATAGAAATATATAGGAAAAATCTTCTTCTCAAGAACGGTAAAGCCATGAAGAGTCATATTTATATGTAAGCATCCTCAGGAAGTGTAGATTCAAGTTTGTTCAAATCATGACCCCCGGGGGTAGGGCGGGGCCACAATGGAGGATCAAAGTTTTACATAGGAATATATAGGAAAAATCTTTAAAAATCTTCTTCTCAAGAACAGTAAGGCCATGAAGAGTCATATTTATATGGAAGCATCCTCAGGAAGTGTAGATTCAAGTTTGTTCAAATCATGACCCCCGGGGGTAGGGTGGGGCCACAATGGAGGATCAAAGTTTTACATAGGAATATATAGGAAAAATCTTTAAAAATCTTCTTTTCAAGAACAGTAAGGCCATGAAGAGTCATATTTATATGGAAGCATCCTCAGGTAGTGTAGATTCAAGTTTGTTCAAATCATGACCCCCAGGGTAGGGTGGGGCCCAATGGGGGATCGAAAGTTTTACATAAGAACATATAGAATAAAAATTTCTTCTCAAGAACAGAAAAGCTATGTTAGTCTTATTGATCTGGAAGCATCCTCAGGTAATGTAGATTCAAGTTTGTTCAAATGTTGACCCCAGAGATAGGGAGGAGATACAATGGGGGATCAAAGTTTTACAAAGAAAGAAATGGGAAAATTCTTTTAAAATCTTCTCAAGGACAACAAATTCATTTTATTGACATGGAAGCATCATCAGGTAGTTTAAAATTCAAGCCCCCCTCCCCCCCCCCCCCCCCCCGTTCATTACTGAACTGATTTGTGCCTTAGTCTAGCCAATGTGCTCAGGTGAGCGATGTGGCCCATGGGCCTCTTGTTAGTTATACTGGTCAGTTTATTTGATAGAAAGAGTTTATACAATTACACAATGTCCATTATCTGCAAGGCTTTGGCTTTACAGCTGTCTGAGTGTCGTAAGCAATTTGAAGCTGCGATATAAAGGGAATGGTTATTGGAGGGGGAGCCCTATCCATCTTATTACGGTTTACACAGATAAACGAGTTTCTTACAACTCAGTGACGGCATCTCTGTGTGTGTCTGACAAAACACCATTCTCTTCTATTTCTTTATTCAAAGTCGCAGTAGAAATGTCGGAATCTGAATTGCTTCCTAAACTTAGATGTACTTCCATGCTATCCCCCTGTCCCCTCCTCCTGCTTACAAAACAACCGTGGTAACAGAAAGGGAAATAATTCAAACGAAAGTCTGATTTTTTTAAAAAATTTAAAATATCACGATGTATCTTTTATTTTTTTTATTTTCATGTTCATTTGAAAAAAAGAAAAATTTTCGTGTCATTTCCATGCAATTTGTGCAGGAAACAAAAATCGACAAGAAAATTTAAAACCCACTACTATTCCCCATGATTTCATTATAATTATGGAGGCTTTTGATAATTTTTTTATTGTGACAGTTTCTTCATCTTTTAATCATTAAAAAAGAATAATAAAGGCTAACTCCGTTGTCTATCCTGTCGTTTTCCTAAAAATGCACTTTTCTTTTCAAAGTACATTTAAAATACTAGTACTCAAAAAAAGCAAATTTAAAATGGTGTTTAAAAGAAAGATTTTTATGCTTGTATATTTATTTCATTTTTACAAATAAGAAATCCAAAGATTAGGAAAATGGTAACAATAATATTTTATTATTTGATTAATTATTCCTACTACATGCAGGACTCACACAGAATTCGACAGGGATTTCTGATACAATGGGTGAGCACAATCGGGGCATTGGACCAAAGAAGACTATTAGTACATGTATATAATATCTCTCCCAAAGTTAAGGAAAATTCCTTTTATTACATGTTTTTTATCTCAAAATGCATCGTACATTAACTCTTCTTTACAAATAATTCATTTAAGGTTTTGCCAAAGGTCAACGTGTCCAAAAATTTATTTTTACAATAGCTCGAAAACCATGTGGTTTATAAAGTTCAAACTTTTACAGTTTATAAATATATCATTGATTAACATGTAGAAAGTATCACTTGCTAACAAATACTTAAAGAAAGTATTTATCGAGAAAAATTCTTTTTAAAAAAATGCATATATTTTTAAAAAAAATACACCTAATTAATTTCGTACTTTTAGTGAAAGCCATCATTGCAGAAACAATATACGTTTATCAATGAAAGGCAAGTTGGACTTCGATAGCCTCTGGAAAGTTGTTTTCCCTGTTTATTTTGTCCAAATGTTAAGATTTGAAACCGAAAGTACATTGCAAATGGCGGATTTTAAAGGGGTCTTGTCTTTATACATGTCATGCTTTCAATAACAGCCTTTCAGAGACCATTCATCCAACTTGCCCTTCATTGATAAACATATATTACTTCTTCAATGATGGTTTTCACTAAAAGTACAGAATTAAGCAGGTGCATGTTTTAAAAATATGCAAATTTTTTGAAATTGTTTTTTCTCAAAAAATATATTTTTTTGTATATTTGTTTTTAAGTGATACTTTCTATCTGTTAATCAATGATATATTTATAAACTGTGAAAGTTTAAACTTTATACCTCACATAGTTTTGGAGCTGTTGTAAAAATAAATTTCTGGTCATGTTGACCTTTGGTGAAACCTTAAAAAAAAAATAAATCTGTTCCATATATCAAAATAATCAGTTTGTTTTACACTTCACTTATAAACGATTTCATTGTGCATGTAAAACGTCAAATGACGTCATAGTGCATTTTGTGTGTTTTATTTGTAAAAGTTCCAAAATTCAACAAGAAATTATCTCTGTAACTGATGCATGTACCTTATAATGTCCGTAATAACAAATGTAGGGAAAATTCCCAACTTTTAGGCATTTCTTTTTATACGCCCGTCTTTAGACAGGACATATTATGTTATGGCGTTCATGTCCGTCCGTCCGTCCGTCTGTTAGCTTTTTCGTGTCTGGCTCATAACTTTAATACTATTAGGCCTAGGATTATCAAACTTTGTCAACTGATACTTCTTGGGTAGAAGGTGTGTCGCATATTTGAAGTAGGTCGCTCTGACCTTTAATTAAGATGCTATGGCCAAATATGGAAAAATCCTGTCCGGCACATAACTAGAAAACTATTGGACTTAGAATCATCAAACTTGGCCAATTTATGCATCTTAGGTAGAAGGTGTGTCGCGACCTATTTCAAGGTCACTGTGACCTTTAATTTAAGTGAAATTTTAAAAAAAACTGTCTTTTTACTATTAGATTACACAATCCCCAAAAATGCAAGAGTGTTGCAGTATCCTTATTAAAAAAAAATGTTAAATCAAGAAAATACTTATTTTTTCATTATATACTTTACAGCAATCTGTAACAATTGTAATGTTATAAGAGAAATTCCACCTCTCCCATGGGTGTAATTATCAAGCACTGGTCAAGGAGAATTTGATAACAGAAAATTGCACATCAAATAAGAGAGAAATTAATGCGTTTAGTGTGAGGAGCTAACTGGTAGAGCATCTCTGATCAAGCAGGTGTTATCTATATCTCTTGGGAACTGGGCAAAAAGAATCAGCCAAGTTGGATTAAATTGTTGGCTAGCCTAACTTTTAAAATGAATTTTGTGAAAAGTGATTAAAACTTATTTGATTTTGTATGATAAATTAATTTGATATTGTATAATAAACTAATTTGATATTGTATAATTTTAAATTAATTAAAACTAATTATACTAGGGAGGGGGGTGATATTGGAATCAGCATGCCTGTTGTTCGTATGAATTGCAGCTTAAAACCAGTCTGACATTAAATCTAAAAAAATCAAGTATTTTAAAAAAAAAAGTTTTAATTATGGTAGATAGTCCCTACAAATCTGAGAGTAATGCTGGAACCTTATTAAAAATGAAGATGAACATCAAGATTACACAAGTTTTTTGTTTCCTTTTATAAATCTTTTCAACAAATTATAAAAAAGATCTTTGTTTTCAAATTTAATTTCAGAATGACATAAATATGCATTTTTATTGCACTACAAAGCAGATAGCATGTATAGATCCATTCATCTGTTGGGAGTAATGAGTGGACATGCATCCAGTTAGATTAATTAATGAGTTCAGTGTAGGGAGGCTAGCTGTCTCAATCATTTCTGTTAGAGGATCTCTGATCAAGCAGCTCTTATCTGTATCCTTTGGGAATTAGACAGAAGAACTGCTTGTCAGTTTATAGCATATGTCATTTGATGGTCAGCCTTTTATTTTTAATATTAATTTGAAATAGATAAAGTTGTTAAGACTAAATTGATATTGTGTAATATGATATTTTTATTGATTTTTTTGAAAATATCAACTAATTCAGAGCATCATGTCTCACAAATCTGAAAGCTGGGGGGGGGGGGGGGTGCAGATGGGCATTTGTCAAGCTCTAACACAACCAGTTGAGGATCTATAATGTAATATTTGTTATAATTAATGTCTAAACCACAGGAGATGTATAAACGAATATTATAAGGAATGGAAAAATCCTTCAAATCCTTGTATCAAGGTAGACATGATTTTCTTGCATTCTATACTGTTTATGACAATTGAACAATATTTGACGGGCGTATCATGCTGTGGCGGGGCACTTTATTGTTTTATTTTGTGTTGTAACTAAGATAAAGCCAACAGAAGATAGCACAAAATCGGTCATTTATGTGTAATTTTATCAACTTCCTTCAAGGATGTGCAATATTAACTTCAAGTTTATGATAATTTCTTAACAAGGGACAGAAAAACTTTAAGTAAAAAAATGTTTAGTTTCTTCTCTAGTTTCAGAAAATATAAATTGTTTTGTTATAACTCGAATATTTAGAAAACACCAACAATGTAATATCTGTGATGGTGAAAATGCGTCCAAATGCGTCTCTGGGGGTTAAAGGGTTAATGCCTGTCTGAATACGAGGATTTAAATTAAAACATAAATGATGATTTAGAAGTTTTTAACAGGTCCAGTCCACAGACTATTTCGACTTAGGTAGCTATTAATAGCTACATACAGGTATTTAAACCTTCTCAATGTAGCTATTTTTACCTACTTTTTGTATTACTTGCATTTTGTGGCCAAACGGCAGAATGGCGCAACATGGTGAGTACCAATCGAATTTCTTGATACAGTCACAATGATTATGAACACGGTAAAATTTTAGCCAAAAAATGATTACTTTGTAAATTAACAATTTTGCATAGAAATTAATGCTGTTACAAAGGAATGGGGAAAGGAAGCCAGAAAAAAATAGCACATTCATATTAAATGAACAGTAAAAGATTATGTTCAAGAAGAAAAGGAAGGGCACCCCCCCCCCCCCCCCATAACCTTCTACTATGTGCATGATGATAGATTGTGTTATCAGATGCTACGTGTAAATTCATCGATCTGAGGTACATAATATTCTGTGAGTGAAAGTGAAAAAAAAATGAAAGGGATGAAGCATTAATTTAAAAAAAAAAAGAAAGAAAAGATTGTCAAAACTAGTTAAATAACTATTGTGTGTTTATTAGCTTGTTGGGGGGGGGTCCCTTTTTAGCTCACCTGAGCTGAAAGCTCAAGTGAGCTTTTCTGATCACCCATTGTCCATTGTCCGTCCGTCTGTCTAGCTGTCCGTCCGTCCGTCTGTAAACTTTTCACATTTTCAACTTCTTCTCAAGAACCACTGGGCCAATTTTAACCAAACTTGGCACAAAGTATCCTTGGGCAAAGGGGAGTTTAAATTGTTAAAATAAAGGGCCAAGTTCCCTTACAAGGGGAGACAATCAAGAAAAGATAAAAATAGGGTGGGATCATTAAAAAATCTTCTTCTCACGAACCACTGGGCCAGAAAAGCTGAAACTTATATGGAAGCATTCTGGGATAGTGTAGATTCTAAATTGTTAAAATCATGACCCCCTGAGGTAGGGCGGGACCACAATAGGAAATCCAAGTTTTACATTGAAATATGTAAGAAAAATCTTAATCTTCTTCTCAAGAACCACTGGGCCAGAAAAGCTGAAACTTATGTGGAAGCATCCTCAAATAGTGTAGATTCTAAATTGTTCAAATCATGACCCCCGGGGGTAGGGCGGGGCCACAATAGGGAATCCAAGTTTTACATTGAAATATAAAGGAAAAATCTTTAAAAATCTTCTTCTCAAGAACCACTGGGCCAGAAAAGCTGAAACTTATGTGGAAGCATCCTCGGATAGTGTAGAATGTAAATTGTTCAAATCATGACCCCTGGGGGTAGTGCGGGACCACAATAGGGAATCCAAGTTTTACATTGAAATATATAAGAAAAATCTTTAAAAATCTTCTTCTCAAGAACCACTGGGCCAAAAAAGCTGAAACTTATGTGGAAGCATCCTCAAGTAGTGTAGATTCTAAATTGTTAAAATCTTGAACCCCGGGGGTAGGGCGGGGCCACAATAGGGAATCCAAGTTTTACATTGAAATATAAAGGAAAAATCTTTAAAAATCTTCTTCTCAAGAACCACTGGACCAGAAAAGCTGAAACTTATGTGGAAGCATCCTCTAGTTGTTTAGATTCTAAATTGTTAAAATCATGACCCCGGGGATAGGGCAGGGCCACAATAGGGAATCCAAGTTTAACATTGAAATATATAGGAAAAATCTTCTTCTCAAGAACCACTGGGCCAAAGAAGCTGAAACTTATATGGAAGCATCCTCAAGTAGTGTAGATTCTAAATTGTTAAAATCATGACCCCCGGGGGTAGGCGGGGCTACAATAGGGAATCCAAGTTTTACATTGAAATATATAGGAAACATCTTTAAAAATCTTCTTCTCAAGAACCACTGGGCCAGAAAAGCTGAAACTTATGTGAGCATCCTCGGATAGTGTAGATTGTAAATTATTCAAATTATGACCCCTGGGGGTAGGGCGGGGCCACAGTAGGTATTACAAGGGAAGAAATCTGGTAAAGAACAGCATGGCCAAAGTTACTCAGGTGAGCGATGTGGCCCATGGGCCTCTTGTTTACCTCACCTGAGCCAAAGAGGGGCTCAATGGAAGATCAAAGTTTTACATGGAAATATATATAGAAAAAAAAAACTTTTGAATCTTCTTAAGAAAAAGAAGTGTCATGGTTAGTTGTATTGATATACAAGCATTCTCACTTGGTGAAGATTCCAAGGTTGTGTAATCAAGGCTCCCAGGGGTAGGATGGGGCCACAAATAGGGGATAAAAGTTTTACATAGGAATATTTAGTAAACCTTTTCTCAACAAGTTTTTTCTTAACAAGTTTGGCCTTATATGTCATAATAATATACAAGCATTTTCAGGAAATGCAGATTTAAATTTGTTCAGATCATATGATATTTTGAGGTAGAGTGGGGATTAAATTTAAATGGAAATACTTGAGAAAAAAGAAAGAAAAATTTTTAAAATCTTTGCTATAACAACTAGGCCATAATAAGTTATATGAGGACATCCTTGGGTAGTGAAGATTCAAATTTATTCAAATCTTGGCCACTTAGGGTAGGGTGGGGCTACAGTAGGGGATGAAAATTTTACATAATAATATAAAAGGAGAAAAAAAATTAAAACTTTTCCTCTGAAGAAAAGCAAAATCTGAACAACAGCAGGATCAAGGTGATCCAGGTGAGCATTATAGCCCATGGACCTTTTATTGTAAGTAAACAGCATTCATTGAATGAGGAATTGAACTAATGCATCAAAATGAACAGTAATTTATTACAATACATGTAAATGTCATTTTTAGAGGTGAGGTTTGCAAGTTTTGATAATAGTCAAAACTAGATACGTGTAAATTATTGGGAAAAAATACAGCCTTGTGTTTTTAACTTCTGCAGAATCTGCAGCAAAATATTATTTTAAAAACCGCATCTTCACTTTATTTATATTAATACTAATGATTCATTCCTTATTGCTTAAATTACAGACGTATACATCCTAAATGGCGCAGTACAAAATATATGATCCTGAGCAAGAGATCCCCTGCCCATACAACAAATGTGAAATGATAAGAGCCAAGCGCATGCCATATCACCTCATCAGATGCAGGAGGGTCAGTCAAATTTAATAGAGCTTTTCTATGTAAAAATATGTATCAGAGACATGTTAATTATAATTATAGTAGAGGTACATGCTTGATTTATTACAATATAATATGCATTGGGAAGTTTTACAGAATATAAAAGTTATTGAACACTTATGAAACCACAAAATCAAATCCCCTCAAACCCACATTTCCCCTCAAACCATGAAAATTTCACCTCAAGAAATGAGTGATTTTACAGTACTAAACTAATAAATTATTAAACAAGGTAACATAATCCGGAAATTACTGGTATGAGATAGGGTTAGAAACAAATATTTGCTATACATCTACATAAGATTTTTTTTTTAAATGTGCCTTAAATGTTTACAGTATAACACGCTTATAGTGAACTTGCTTATAACGAATGGATGCTAAATACAGCTAAGTGATTTTCATTTCCTGTGGCTTTAAAATATATTGTAAAACTTAATGGATATAACGAATTATGTTTATAACAAAGCGAAATTGTCTGTCCCTGGCACTTCATTATAAACGTTTTGCAATACATGTACAGTAAATCTCGTTTAGTGTGAACATGGATATATATTATAATAGTGAATTTATGGATATCGTAAATTTTTTTGCAATAACTGGAAAAATTTTAAACAATTCCTCATGAAATTTATGGATACAATTATGAATTAAGATATAGCGAATTTACGGTTATAGCGAACTGATTTTGTGTCCCCTAGAGGTTAAAAATAAGGAAATGTGCATCTTTTATAACGAATTTTTAAAGATCTAAATTTTTGAAATATTGAACTGGCATTAGTTTGTGAGTATTTTTTATATTTGAAACCCATTTCATAGGAAAACTATTGAACTCGAAGATAAATTTTTAAAGTTTTACTGTATTATCATTGGATGAACTATAAGTTGTATATATTTCATTTACATGTAGTATAGGTAGTGGGTTTGTTGTTTTCTAGAGGATTTATGTTCTTCAGATGTACATTGTCATCATCGGATACCTACGGGTGATCTCATCTTTTACTCATCACAAGATCACCTGAGGGTATCCGACAATGGTGTAATTGTATGAATTATGGTACATAATTGAAAGATTTATTCATCTTACTTAAAAGTAACTTATGCTACATAATTATGTAATTCACAATTACATAAAGATTTAGGTGCAGTTGTTCACTCAGGAAATTTTGCAACAATAATTTTACATTACATACAAAAAGAAATGTTATTCAAAATTAAAATAAACACAATTTCAGCAAAGTTTTCAGGGCAAAATTTGACAGAAATGGCCATTTAACTTGAAAATTTCAAAAGGAATAAGTCATTTATTTCTGTGATAGTTATCTCTTTTATCAGAAGGTCAACCTAAACTCATGGTACATATATTGGTGATTAAGGTGAATTTATGGTATATATGTTTAGATTCTGCTTGTAGAACCATCCATGTTCAGAGTATGCCAGCTGTCCCTTGAATGCCACTCATGTGGTGCCAAAACCTGAGCTACGGTACCACCTGGAAAACTGCCCAGATAAACCACGACTGGAACAGAATATCGCTTTTGGTGAATATGAAAATCACTGAAAATCACTGAATATATTTTTTAACTCTTCTGGCAAATTTAGCAATGAAGCGAATTAAATTGTTGTACATGTATACATTTTAAATGTTTCTGTTGATTGATGTGTCATTTAAGAAGATGCACATATGACTTTTTTTATTGTATATACAAAAACTTCTTTATATGCACAACCTGAAGACTTACATGTAGATAATGAGAAATGTTTTTTGGAATCCATTTTTATATATTTACATTTGCAAATGTTTTCCTGTAAATAACACTACTGAAAGCAATGCGTATCTATATCCGTATAAATACAGGTTCCTCGCGTCATAAACGCACGACGTAATTTCTCAGTGACGTCATAAAGGGTCGATGCGCAATCAATGGATTAAAAACGTTCCATTGAGTTTGAAAAATAAAAACATTTCAGACGTTAAAGATTATAAACAGACAAATATAAAATATAAATAGATCACAAATGTAAATATAAGTAATAAGGTATCATTTTAAAACATCTATAGGGCTATAAATACGGGTTGGTACGAGATCAAATTTACCATAAAGCCCTTTGGGCTTTATGGAATTTGATCTCGTGAACAACCCGTATTTATAGCCTGATAGATGTTTTAAAATGATACCTTATTTCTTAAATGAATGACAATAAAAATCACAATTTTTGGGGGGTCAAACTTTTGTGGTTTGATGGAAAAATACTGGTTCCTGGGGATTTGATTTTCTGACCGAAGGAATGAGTGTTGTAAGTTGAATACAGTGTTAACACTTTGTGGAGGAGATAAATTTGTGGGTCTTTTCATATCATGGGGAAAATGAAAATTAAACCCCCACCAAAATACATGCAAGTGATTTCAAAGATTTTGTTTACTTAAAGATAACATCTAGTGAGCTCAGTTCAAAGCTCAATTTCAAAGAAACTATCCATGACATTTTTTTCAAACTTCATATGCTGATAGATATTGATGAGAACTAAGCAACTGCATCAACATTTTTTTACCTTGACCTTTCCTTTGACCTTGACCTCACTTTTCCTAAATTAGTGTTTGCTCAGTTTTAAAGATACCATTCAAGGTAGTGTAATCAAACTTTATATGTTGATACAAACTGATATAAACTATTCATATGCAACAACATTTTTTTGACCTTGACCTTTCTTTTGACCCTGACCTCACTTTTCTTAAATGAGTGTTTAGCTCAGTTTTAAAGATACAATTCAAGATATTTTTATCAAACTTCATATGCTGATACATCCCAATGAGAGCTATGCAACTGCATCAACATTTTTTGACCTTAACCTTTCCTTTGACCTTGCCCTCACTTTTCTTAAATTAGTGTTTAGCTCAGTTTTTGAGAAACTATTCAGAACAGTGTAATCAAACTTTATATGCTGATACATACTGATGAGAGCTATTCAATTGCACAACATTTTTTGACCTTGACCTTTCCTTTGACCTTGACCTTACTTTTCTCAATTTGTGTTTAACTCAGTTTTAAAGAAACCATTCATAATATTTTTATCAAACTTCATATGTTAATACATACTGATGTAAGCTTTTCAACTGCATCAACATTTTTTGACCTTGACCTTTCCTTTGACCTTAACTTCATTTATTTTAAGTAAATGTTTAGCTCTGTTTTAAATAAACCATTCAAAATATTTTTATCAAACTTAATATGCTGATACGTATTTGTGAGAACTATTCAACTGCATCAAAAATATTTGATCTTGAACTTTCCTGTGACCTTTACCTCACTTTTCTTAAATTTGCATTTTGCTAAGTTTTAAAGAAATCATTTAAGATATATTTATGTAAGCTTATGCACTTTTACATAATTTGGTGAGAATTTATCATCTATATCCAACTTTTTAGATTTCAATTTTAAAGAAACTATTCAAGATATTCTCATTAATTTCGTACACTAATACAAAATTTCATGTTGCATTACTAATATACCCTCGGTGGGGCCGTTGGACATATTTCTAGTTTCCTTTTGGGATTCTCTTTTTGTTACTATCTATACAGCAACAATTTTTCTGTGAAAATTTGTCACAGCGTACTAAAAGTACCTACATATAAGAAATCCTATGACAATCCAAGAAATCTGCATAATTTTCTATCTGCGGATTGAACAGAGTCTGTCCTTCAGCCGAATTATGACCCCATGGATATATATATTTACAATAGTGTACATGCACCATATAATGTTACAGCATTGATTTACAAGTTAAAAATTTGTTTGAATATAGAATTAAGTCAGTGACTGATGGAAATATTTTTTCGTGTTTTATTACTCATTGTTTTAAAATTGGTTTTTTTTTTTAAATCAGATGCACAGAAGAAGGAAGGAAGCACACTGTTTACTGGTTGTACAAAGTTACCCACGTACAGTCAAATAGACTTAAAGGCTGATGATGACTGGGAGAAAGGTGTCAGACTCGTACAATCAGTTCATCATATAGAATCACACTGCCTTCTGGAATGCAGAATTTAATTTATTGTATTCTACATCAAATATCAAAAAAAAAAAAAAAAAAAAAAAATAATGATTATCACTTACCGTAAATAAATAATGGACATGTAAATGAGAAGATTTTTTATAAGGAAAATATTCCTGTTTTAATACATTATCTTAACATTTTTCTTATTTCTAGAAATTCCTCTTCTTCCTCGTATTGGAGTGGATCCAAATATTTTTGCCAAAATGGAAGGAATTCAACTACAAGGGTAAGCTTTATTAGATAATACGCCATTTTCAAAAATAAATTTCCCTGATCATTTAAATATTTAAAATGATTTTTTTTTTCAACTAGACTTACATCAGCAGAGAAAAAACACATGAAGGCACAATATGCTTTACCACCAGAGGAAAGAAGGTATATCTACATACATGTGTTTAGTAATAAAAAAAAAAGAAAGATATTGTAACCAAAAATTTCAAATTTTTTCAAACCCACCTCAATCGTAATAAAAATAAAATTATTTTCTGATTGTCATTTTAGGTACTTTAAAAATCCAGATAAACCAGGAGAGCAGACAACAGGTGATCCAAACCAGGAAGAAGAGGAGGAGGGGGAGTTAAGGATTCCTAAAAAAGCTCCCCAGACCTACGTCCCCAAACCACAGTCAACCAAACAACAACCACACACTGTGTTCACCTTTTCCTTATCCTCCACAGGGGTTGGCAGAGGTCAGTCAGCCACAGCTGGGGAACAGCCCTCCTTGGAGGGTGTGGGGATGGGTGTTGGTCGGGGGATTACAGGGGTTGGCAGAGGGAGGGCAGATTCAGTACGGCATGGCAGTGAAAAAATGAACAATTCGTTGAACATGATTGGGAGAGGACAGAGTATCAGAGGACATCAGGTGATGAGGGGTGGTGCTGGAAGGTTGATGACAGCAGGCACTGGACGAGGTGTTTCCATGGACAGACCAGGAAAACAAGGTACAGTGGATTATGTTTGTTGAGCTTTGTCATCTTTGATTATCTACATTTTGTTACTGCAGCATTGAATTCATTAAAAAAAAAATGCAACAAAATATAGCTGTTTATACAGTAATTGAAAATAATATTAAAATCTAAATTGGAGGGGAGGGGGGTCCTAGGTATAAAGGGAGAAATGAGTTGGAAAAAAATGGGGAGCTTGTTCAAAACCTTTAAAAACCTCTTTATTAAAATTTTCTTACTTTTTCAGATTGAAGTCCAAAAAGAAGTTCTTGAATTTGAAGACTTTATCTTCCAGTAAATATGAAAACCTGTCATAAACTGTATTGAGTGTCACCACTTATTACGTTACAAAGAATGTGGAGTTCTCAGAATATGATTTTTTTGTTGATTATTCTGATTCCTTACTATCAAAGAACTATACATGTATTTACATGTAATTGAAAATTTTTTTTTGGTTAATTGGGTATGTTTCATATGAGGTACATATATTGTATGAGATTAGTTTTGTTACTGAACATACTATTGACATTATTTTAGGTGTGTTGTAATTTACACATACTTTTATTTGGTAATAATTTGCATCGAATTCAGATGCATTATTTTAATCTATATTGTTTTACCTTTATTTTGTAACTTTCAAAAAATGATGCATTTTCATGTGCATATTCTTGTGTTTATCATGTAAAGTGAATTGGAACATTTTACTAGGGATACTTTTTTAATAATATACCCATTATACTTGTATATACATGTATAAGTAAATTGTGTTTTTTTTCAGATTATTTTGAAGGAATTTGCCATTGACCCGCATATGTTTCTAGGACTCTCATACAAGTTGGATATATAGTCTTTCACAAAAATTAATTAATTCCCAAAAATCCAACATAACGCAAATATACAGTATATATCATTATCATTATTCATTTTATTAGATGCAAAGTTTGAGCAGTTATTCAGAAGGAGTTATAAATGATTGAAAGTTTTGGATGGTATCAGAAAATGCAGGAATGATACGTGTAGTCGTGTACATGTATATATGCAATGGAAAGACTAATGTAGATGTTTAGTATAAGGACTTGTACAGTGGGCGGTTTGGAGGGATACCTATTGCTAACATTTTATGTAAAAATGGACTTAATGGACTAAAAGAGTTAAATATGAAAAATTATGTAGATGCGAGTTTGATATTTCAGACAATTTTCCATACTTTTAGTAAAGCATTGTTTTGGAGATGTTTTTGTTTTGTACAAATAAAATAGTGAATCTCAACAGCTCAGTATTTTGTATGTTTCTGTGTATGAGCAGGCTAACAAATTAAAATACCGAATTGTTGATGTTCCCAGAAGAGGATTCTCAACAAGTCTTACACAGACCGGCAAACATTAATCACTTATTTAATTCCTAATTAAAAAATTCCAGTTACTCAAGGATATGCTTTATGCCAAGTTTGAATTAAAAAGCAAAAAGTACAAAACAGGTGCTCAACATCATTTTATTTGCCTTGAAAGCTTAGAATGGATATTTGAACTAAATTCTAATTTTATTGGAAAGTTTGCTGATGTGGTTGCAGCATTTTCAAAAAATAACTAGCATTGATTGCCTGACGGATAGAATGACCTACAAATAGAACAAGAAACATGTATGCCATGATTTTCATGTGCCTTAATATGACCCTTTGAAACAATGTTTCATTCTTAGGTCACTCAAGTCACTTGTAACTAAGGTGACCTATTGCTGTCTGTTTTAAGCATTGTCAGTCATCCGTTGGAACACTTTCAGATTCTTCTCAGAAACCATTCAACCAATTTTTGCACATAGCATCTATGAGAGAAGGAGAAATGTGAATTTCATAGTCCCTTGGTATTGGTGGATGGGGCTATAAGCCCCCACCCAGTATATTTTGCAGACAGACCAAGTACATGGATATCATGATGAGTATTAATGCTTCTTCTACAGTTTTGAGTCATGATCCATTAGTCAAGTGTTCTTGTGATAGGGCGAGGCTCTATTAAGTACTTAGTGAAAATTCATTAATTGAAAAATCTTTTTTGCTCCTAGGTATTTAGGAGATAAATGTATTTTCATGATGAACAAGAATGCCTCTTCCAAAATTGTGAAATTCATGACACCAGGGTAAGGGGTTCTGGTTTAATACACCAGGGCTCTTTTGATTACTTGTATATATATTGAGAATGCAATAATTCTTCGGAAATCTCTGCTCCTGGGTATTTCGCATACAAACTTAGTGCATGGCAATGATGAGTAAGGGTGTCTCTTCTAAAATTGTGAAATTTATTACCCCTGGGTCCAGGAGTTACACTCTGTACATGTATGGTGTAGGGCAAGGCTCTATAATTGATTATGTAGTGAAAATGCATTAATTCTTTGAAATTCTGTGCAGGGCTTACTTTTCCAAAAATTGTGAAATTCATGGCCCCTTGGTCACGAGTTCTTGTGTTAGGGCGGGGCTCTATTGATCACATAATGATTATTCAGTAATTCTTTGAAAATCCTTGTGCTCCTAGATATGTTTTGCAGAGTATTGAGCAAGGGTGTTTTTGTTTTTGTTTTTTGTTTTTGTTTTTAACAGATTTGTGAATTCTTGACCACTGAGTCGGGAGTTCTTGTGCTAATCATGTGTCTTTATGTAGGGAAACTTTGTATCTATTTTAAGAGACCCCCCCCCCCCCCCCGTTTTTACTCACCTATAATATTTAATCACTGTAAATAATGTAGTTGATAGGTCAATATTCAATAGAAGAATGATATAAGAATTAATGTATAACATAAAATTAATGGTCAGGTAGACTTTAAAATACATGTACATGTGATAGATGAGTAACAAGATGTGTTTGTGAAACACTGATGCCCCCGTATGGCAGCTTATGGCGAAGGTTAAAGTTTCTTGAATGCAAGTCAAACTCCAAGTCAAGAAATCAAAAATGTTGGTACCCAAAGAAAGGTCTTGTCTCGAGGAATATATCTGTGAAATATGAAAGCCCTAGTACAAACCGTTGAAAAGTTATGGCGAAGGTTAAAGTTTTTTCAAAAACGGCAAGGTCAAGGTCAAATGGTGCCCAAAGAAAGTTCTTGTCACAAGTGATACACATGATCGTGAAATGTGAAAGCCCTAGAACCAAATGTTCAAATATTATGGCCAATCAATGTTAAAAATTTCTAAAAGTAGGTCAAAGTTCAAGGTCAAGGTCAAAGGGTAAGAGTTGTTGGTATCTAAAGAGAGGTCTTGTCACAAGGAATGCATATGTGAAGTATGAAAGCCTTAACACCAACTGTTCAAAAGTTATGGCCAAGGTTAAAGTTTTTCAAAAGTAGGTCAAACTCCAAGGTCAAGGTCAAAGGGTCAAAGTTGTTGATATCTAAAGGAAAGTCTTCTCATAAGGAATGCATATGTGAAGTATGAAAACCGTAGCCCTAACTGTTCAAAAGTTATGGCCAAGGTTAAATTTTTCAAAATTGAAGTAGGTCAAACTCCAAGGTCAAAAGGTCAAAATTGTTGGTATGCAAAGAAAGGTCTTGTCACAAGGAGTACACATGCAAAGCAAGAAAGACCTAGCTCAAACTATTCAAAAGTTATGGCCAAGGTTAAAGTTTTTTCAACAGTAGGTCAAACTCCAAGTTCAAGGTCAAAGGGTCAAAGATGTTGGAATCCAAAGGAAGGCCTTCTCACAAGGAATACACTTACTAAGTTTGAAAGCCCAAGCTTTAAGTGTTCAAAAGTTATGGTCAATTTTAAAGTCTCAATAAAATTTGCAAAAGTTGGTCAAACTCCAAGGTCAAGGTCAAAAGGTAAAATATGATGGTACACAAAGAAAGGTCTTGTCACAAGGAATACACATGTGAAATATGAAAACCATAGCTCTAACCAATCAAAAGTTATGGGCAAGGTTAAAGTTTTTGCGGACAAACAGACAGACAGACAGACGGGCGGACAGGGCAAAAACTATATGCCCCCGAATCTTCGATAACGGGGGTATAAAATTGAGACCAAAATACCTTATTTTTGTCCATTAAATGTTATTCAAAGAGCAAGAGAGGCCAGCTAGTGGCATTTAGATTTTGCAGGGTGTATATAATTGTTTATTATGCACTGAAAGTGTTTTTATAAGTTTAATTGGTGGTGGAGATAGAGTGAACATATATAGGCAAGTAAGTAAATCTACTTTTTGAGTGTTTGCTGATTACCAGATGAACTATTTAATTGATCCCTGATTATTCTATTTCTATTATTTTTTAGCAACATTCATCTACCAGTTTATTTTGTTTTATTATATAATATAATTAATTGTCATTTATTGATCCTTTACAGGGTTGAATTATACTCAGGTGACCGTTAAGGCCCTTAGGCCTCTTGTTCTACTAAAAAAAAATTGTTGTAAATTTGTGCAATCCCCAACAATTTTTATACATGTATAGCATATGCTTTGTTTATACTTGGACAAACAGACCCAATATCTGAGTGAATACATGTAGATCCCGGTCAAATATGTTCTTGGGTGAATAAACCACAGCTAGGTGCTCGAGGACAGGACCCCCCCCCCCCCCCCCCCCCGATATAGACCCCCGGGCCTGTTCTTTTTTCTCATGAATTATATATGGAGACTCATTTGTGATTTAATCTCTATATAATCAATTCGGAAAATTACGGAAGCCCATTTAGGACCTATCAAAAAATATTTTCGAATTCGATATAACGAATTGTAGAATTTGTTATAACGAATTTAATTCGTTATAACAATTTCTTTGAATTCGTTATATAACGAATTTAATCTGTTATGAAATTCGTTGAATTCGTTATAACGCATTCAAAAATTTGTTATAACGAATTAAATTCGTTTAAACGAATTCTAAAATTTATTATAACAAGTTTAATTCGTTATAACGAATTCAAAAATTTGTTATAACGAATTAAATTCGTTAAATCAAATTCATCAATCAGGGCCTATAGAAAAATATGAATTCGATATAACGTTCGATTTGTCGAATTCGTTTTAACGAATTTAAATCGTTATAACAAATTAGAGAATTCGTTTTAACGAATTTAATTCGTAATAAATCTATCTATATATATATATATATATAGTTTCAAAATTTGTTTTAACGAATTTAATTTGTTACAACAAGTTCAAAATTCGTTATAACGAATAAAATTCGCTATAACGAATAAAATTCGTTATAACGAATAAAATTCGTTATAACAATTTTTTGAATTCGTTATAACGAATTCAATAAATTTGTTATAACAGTTTAAATTCATTATAACAAATTCAAAGAAACTGTTATAACGAATTAAATTCGTTATAACAAATTCGACAACACGGTATATCGAAATCAAAATATTTTTTGATAGGTCCTAAATGGGCTTCCGTAGAAAATTGACTTAAACAAACATTTTATAAAAATTACTACCCTACCCTATATATATATAATTATAAATTAACAAGGTTGTTTTATATATAGAGAAAGGGTGGGGTAGATTTTATAAAATGTTTGTTTTAGTTAATTTTTCGAATTTTTGGTATAGATTATATCACAAATCATGGCCGTAGGAACCGGGGGGCACGGGGGGGGGGGGGGGCGTGCCCCCCTCCCAATAATTTTGCCGATATATAGATTACTACAGTAAACTTAGATATTATATGCTTGTGCCCCCTCAATAGAAACGTCTGATGACCTTTTTTTTTTCTTGTCAAAGAATTTTTGGTAGTTGATAGTGCCCCTCCAACTGAAAATGTATGGCTTTGCCCCCCCCCCCCCCAAAAAAAAAAAAAAACAACTGAATTTGCTTCCTACGGGCCTGCAAATATGTCATTGAAAGATAATTTATGAGAGTCGAAAAGGCCCGGGGGTCTATATCGGGGGGGGGGGGGGTTCCTGTCCTCAAGCACCTGTGGAATAAATCTAATAGTGAACAAACCTAATGCCATGAAACCAGAATTCACATGTACAGGTTATTCTACTCCATTAAAATAAAGAAAATTGTAAGGAAGCACAGATTAAAAATATACCCTTATTTGTCCAAAAAAAAAATCTGATATCATATATATTATAAATATTAGAGACAAAAATAAAATAATGTTGTTTATGTTACTGATAATATCAATAATTCTAAATCTTAATTCATTATTCACATGTACAGTGTATAAAGCTCATGAATATAGGAAGCTTCAATTAATTAAATTAGCATGCAGATTGTTAAATTCATTCTCAGGAAAGGCTAAAAATCCTTTTTGGTAGAGAAAAAGATAGCTTTTAAAAGGCCAAAACTTTCCATTAAAATAACAACAACAAAAATCCTGGTCGTTAACCTCAGAGTGATGGGCGGGGGGGGGGGGGGGGGTTACGTTCTTAGCAATCTTAGGAAACATGTAAACATGAAGTTAAAAATAAATACGGAAAACTAATTTTCAATGAATATCTTGAAAATTACACAAACTTCTATCAGTACTGATTAGCAGACGGCACGACAAGGATAAAAACTTTCTCAAATGCAAATCAAATATGTTGGTACCCAAAGTAAGGTCTTGTCTCGAGGAATATACATGTACCTGTGAAATATGAAAGCTCTAGTAGCAACCATTGAATAGATATGGAAAAAATTAAAGTTTTTCAAAAGTAAGTCAAACATCAAGGTCAAATGGTCAAAATTAATGGTGCCTTCTCACAAGAAATATACAGGTGAAATATGAAAGCTGAAGCACCAATCGTTCAAAAGTTATGACTAAGGTTAAAGTTTTTCAAAAGTAGGTCAAACTCACAGGTCAAGGTCAATGGATTACAATTGTAGGTATCCAAAGTAAGGTCTTGTTACAAGGAAAAAATCATCTTAAATATGAAAGCCCTAGCACCAACTTTTCAAAAGTTGTGTACAAGGTTAAAGTTTTCCAAAAGTAGGTCAAAGTCCAAGTTTTTCAAAAGTCAAACATCAAAATTAATGGTGCCCAAGGAAAGGCCTTCTCACAAGAAATACACATGTGAAATATGAAAGCCGTAGCACAGATCGTTCAAAAGTTATGTCCAAGGTTAAAGTTTTCCAAAAGTAGGTCTAAGGTCAAGGTCAGAGGGTCAAAGTTGTTGGCATCCAAAGGAAGGTCTTGTCACAAGGATGACATATGTGAAGTTTGAAAGCCCTAGCACCAATCGTCCAAAAGTCATGGCCAAGGTTAAAGTTTTTCAAAAGTAAGTCAAACTCAAAGGTCAAGGTCAGAGGGTCAATGTTGTTGGTATCCAAAGTAGGGTCTTATATGTGAAGTATGAAGCCCTAGCACCACCCGTTCAAAAGTTATGGCCAATGTTAAAGTTCTTCAAAAGTAGGTCAAACTCCTAGGTCAAGGTCAAAGTTGTTGGTATCCAACGGAAGGTCTTGTCACAAGGATTATACATGTGAAGTACGAAGTACGTAACACCAACCGTTCAAAAGTTATGCCCAAGGTTAAAGTTTTGTAAAATTTTGCAAAACTGGGTCAAACTCCAAGGTCAAAAAATCAAATATGATGGTATCCAAAGAAAGGTCTTGTCACAAGGAATACACATGTGAAATATGAAAGCCATAGCTCCACCCAATCAAAAGTTATGGGCAATGTTAAAGTTTTTGCGGACAAACAGAAAAACAGACAGACAGAAGGACGGACAGGGCAAAAACTATATACCCCCGAATCTTCGATACGGGGGCATAAAAATAGATATCAGTACATATAGCTATCACAAAACATTGTCAAAATGCGATGAAAGGGGCTATAATACGAATATTTTACGTATGATTGCTTAGATATTTTTAGGGTCTGTCTTGCGCTTGTCAAGTTCCAAAAATATGACCAAAAAAGAGCTCTGTTTTGACGTTGATCGTAACGCACCACAACAATCCGAAATGACTCAGTCAATTGTTGTACAGGGTAAATATTTTGTTGTTGTTATTGTTTTAGATGAATTCATTGATTTATAAACCATAAGATAAGATAGAGGGAATGCTATACAATATTTGTATTGAATTAAATAGCAGTAGAGAACACAAATAACAATAGTTATTTATCATGTTTGTCTCTGATATATGATAGCGTGCAAATTTTTCTGTATCCCCACTTTAGGAGATTTATCCCTCGAAAGATCCTACACTTCTTGGTAATGAATATCACAAACTGTAAGGTTATGGAAAAATTTGCTTACCAAAAGTTATTGCATTCAATTTATATTTATGCGAATTTACATGTTTATCAAGTCCAGCACAATACCCTGATAAAGGTATATAGCTTGATAAAGCTAGATAGCTTTATCAAGGTATTACAAATACCTTGATCAAGGTATTTTATGTAATGAAAATACAAAAAAAAATCCTAAAAAAAATAAATACTGAAAGTCGAGTTTTCAGTTGTTGTCCATGTTGTCAGTAAATTCACTCATGCATGTAAAGTACTCAAACACAAAGAAATCAGTATAAAATCACGTCATGTCATTCTTTTATGCTGTCTTTTTGATACCTGAGTACTTTTCATGCATGAATGAACACACTGACCACAACTCATAATTCGACTTTTAAATTTAATTTTTTAAGAATTTTTTTTGTATTTTCATTACATAAAATACCTTGATCAAGGTATTTGTAATACCTTAATAAAGCTATATAGCTTTATCAAGCTATATACCTTTATCAGGGTATTGTGCTGGACCAGTTTATAGCTAAATTAAAAAAAAGTTTTGCAATGTTAAATAAATACTGACTGGGATTGAAGGCAACACTGATTATGTTAGCCCCCTAGGGATTAAATATTGCCCAACGCATAGCAGCACATATGCAATGTTCAACTCAATTGTTTCCCATGCATTATCTGCACGATGACTGTAAGTGCTAGCAAATTTTCAAGTTGTCATGATTATGTTACAGTACCCTGTGTTTTTTTTTTTTATTATTATTTTTAGGTTATATTTTTTTTTTGGAAGTCATCATCATATCATTTAACCACATTAAATCAATCTACTAATCAGAATCAAAATCAATTATAACTCTTTGCCGGTCAATAGTAAAAATTAAATGACTCATTTTTGGGTGGAGCCTATATATCACTGTTTCTCTGTATAGAGAATATACAAGAGACTATTCTTTACTGAATGTGACAAAAATTTATCTCCCATTCCCCAATGGGATAATATATACCAAATGGCCTTTTATATCCCATTTGGGAAATTGGTCCCAATCTGTTTAAAGCTATTGCATATTTGGAGTTGGAGACTATTTCGATAAGATTTTTTGAATCATTAATTTTACCTTTTATTATTGCATTAAATATTTTTGTATTTTCAAGTCGGTCAATGTGGAAACCAGATTGGGTGCAGATTCTGGGATTTAGCATTACGGGAGCATGCTGCTGTCAATAAAGTAGGTACAATATGCAGGTAAACTAGTGGCGGGTGATCCATTTCATATTATTTGTAGTCATAATTGCCAGTAAGCGTGTGGCTATATACTATTCCGGGTTTGTCTTTCACATTTTCCCTCATCCTGTTACACAACAGAAGAGCGAATTTTGTGAGTTGCATTTCATTTTTACAGAATGGTGTCTATGATGAATCTGTTGGGAGTTTTTTTAGGAATGTTGATTCTCGATATGAAAACCCATCAGATATTCCTTTGGGACAAGGACAAGGGAAGATAAAGTCTCTAAAAGCAAGAGTGAGTTAATGTGAGATAAAATATGTACTTGATTGTAGCTCATAAATCAGTTATTTATATGGAACTTCCTTTGCTAAATTTAATGTTTAGCAAAGAGTAGGGTTCGGATATTCTTACTAACATTTACCAAGCAAATCAATTTCTATGGTTTTACTGTCGGTTTTACAATATATCATATTTATTTATTCATTACAGATCACTGTTTTTGTTATTTGTAGGCAGTCCTAGTAGACATGGAGGAGGGCGTGGTCAGTGAGATGACCAAGGGACCACTGAGAGAAGTGTTTGATTACCAGCAGCTCATCACTGATGTCTCAGGGTCAGGAAATAACTGGTAGGTCATGCTGGATACTGTAGACACTGGAAGTACATAGGTGGATTAAAACATCCAAGACACAGACCTTATGACTGACATACCAGAATTATAAAAAAAAAAAAAACTCAGATAGGCTACCCAAGTTTGCTGATGAAATACTTATAAAGTAAATTATTAATGACATAAAATTCTACTTTCTTTTCAGATATATTTACATATAAACAATCTACATTACTATCAAATTCATTCTGAAAGCATGTGAGCATCGTAGCTCATGGGCCTCTTGTTTGTGATGAAGTCTTCTCCCGCTTTTCTGTAATATTGTGAAGCACAGATACTTCCATTGATTTAACAAAAATGTTTAACAGAAATGTTAATTGCAAGTTTCAAGCAGAAAAGTTATGGTGGCAGTACTAAGTTTTTAAAAACTTTAAAGGAAAAGGAGGGTATTGATTATGATGAAGAAAATGTCTGTGCCAAAAAAAATTTACTTGTAGGCAGAAGGTCACAGCATCAAAGAAGGTCATAAGTTTTCAGGTATAACAGTTGGATGTCTTGAAAGGGGCATTAAAAGATTAACTCAACTTCAGGAAGCAATATCAGCTGTCCGTGATGATTCACAATAACATCATTTTTCTGTATTCAAGATTTATTCTTGGACACTATAAAATTATTATCATTACATAAATAAGTACCTGTATTTGATGCATGTGTTCTATTTTACTGATTTTTTCACTCTGTTTTATATAGGGCAGTAGGACACAAAATGTATGGAACTATGTACAAAGAGAAACTATCAGAGGTTATCCGGAGGGCAGCAGAATTCTGTGACTGTCTGCAGTGTTTTTTTGTTCTGCATTCAATGGGTGGAGGTAAGCTTTGTTTATTTTTACACAGATTTCTTTCAGGGTGAGCTTTGTGGCAATAAATGCAGGCCCGTAGGAAGCAATTTCACTTTGAGGGGGCACAAAGCAATTTCACTTTGAGGGGGCACAACCATACATTTTCAGTTGGGGGGGGGGGGGGGCGCTATCAACTACCAAAATTCCTTGACAAGCAGACAAGCAAAAAAAAAAAAAAAAAAAAAAAAAAAGGTTATCAGACGTTATAATTGAGGGGGCACAAGCAGATAGTAGCTATGTTTTCTATAGTATTCTATATGTCGGCAAAATTACTGGAGTGGGGGGGCACAGCCCCCCTGTGCCTGCCCCCCCCCCCCCCCAGTTCCTACGGCCATGAAGTGCTTGTACATATAGTTACTATAGTTTCATAAAGATCTGTGATGTTTGGTAGAGTTTGTATGAAGATAACTAATAAAGATGTACTCATTTGTACTGCTGATTTGGGGTTTAACCATCAAATTAAAATGGTTTCTCTCTTACTGAAGTCTTCAACTGATGATTACAAAAACTGACTTCTCAAACTCTGGCTAAAATAAACAATTATGACACATTTATAGCTATAACAAAGCAATTTACATTTCAGAGAAAATTTGTTATAATAATGATAATTCATCTGTTGATCACAGCACTAGTAAATCATTATCAGAACAGGGTGTCCATGATTTAAAGCCGCAAAGCAAGTGATAAATTCAGTTAGTAGTACATGTATCAAAATCAGAACAAATTTTGTATGGAGAACAACAAGAACATATTTCCAATAGTAATTAAGTCACAAGGCAGTGGGAACTTGAAATTCTGGTTAATAAGAAACTAACAACACTTGCTTGGAATGAATGAATTCAGAATGCTCGTATGCCTTTGTCCCATGATGGTGACCTTAATGAGTCTCATGACCTTGACCTTGATTCATGTTACCTTGGTCAGGAGCAATATTAGGTTAAATTGAAGTACTGAAGATTAGGGGTGTAACAATATACCCAAATATTGCAATACTTAAAAAAATTGTACTGTATCATGGTGCAAAAACTGTCTACTGGTACCTGTTTATCTTGAATATAACATTTTAAGCATTTTACCTAATAAAAGTGAATTTGTTAAGCTGTTTTTATTGCGTTCAATGTTCAAAGCCTATTAAATGTTACATAATGTATTTTAAACTGAAGAAACAATCTACAACTTTTACATGTATCCTTTTATATTGATAGGGAATTTCCTATTTCAGAACAGAGACACACAAATTATATAAAAAAATTATGAAAGGTGAAATATTGTGATACATATGGTGATACAGTCCCAGTGTATCATGATATACGATTATACCATGATATGCTTTAGCTGTATGGTTACACCCCTACTTCAGAGCCAGATTTTGCAACTCTTGTTTGAAATAAATTCAAACTTTTTCAGTTTAAATTTTTATTTCATTGCCCATGAACCCAAGATAAGGGACAGAGAAAAGGGTCTCATAAAGAATAGGGGTGGCATAGCATCAATAACATGTACTGGTATATGTTTTATTAATACAACACAACAAATAACTATAGCAACATGACTTTTCAAGAGTTCACAGGTTTTTTTTTTTTTTTAAAAGGCTTTTTACTTTCACTTTTTTTTAATATGTGCAAATTTGCAATATGCAATTTCTACAGAAAATAATTCATCTGCGGAGAGTACATTAAATTACTATAAAATAGCAGAGAGGATTTAGGTAAATGATCACTTTTTAGTGTAAAATTTAATTGTGTTGATTCAAAATCATGATGATAACAATATAACAAAATTTCTTAATATTTAGTTCTTTTAATAATAAAATTAATGAAAATGAAAGAAAAATAGACAAACACCAGGATGAATGGAAAAAAAGAGAAAAAGAATCATAAATGCCCTATCACATATTTCTTTACATCTGTCAATAAAATGGGTTTATGTACATATATATGTGAACATGTATGTAAAATTTTATATGGCGAAGTAAGTTAAACAGATCACATGATAAATAATTCAATAAATGCTCAACTTAAAAGTAGCACTTTATAGAAGGGAATCCAAAGCCTAGCTGTTATTGATTGTGTGTAATCTGGGGGTATATGATCATAAGTTTCATCCAAGTATGATGAAGTATCAGGTTCTTTTATTCCATACCTCATATATTATTTAAGTAATGTAACAAAATAACAGTATTGCATAGATAAAGTTGATGATTGGATAATAGTCCTTAGACACAAAGTTTTTATGACAACCACTTGTAGACTCGAATTTCTGAAAATTGTGTTCCTCTCAGCATCACAGCAACATTTCCAGCTCTTGTTACAGCAACATTCAAAGGCTTTACATCAGGTGCAATGTCATCTGTGTTTTGAACCAACGATCGTTGATAGTTACCATGATTGTCAAACACTTGCACCCTGAAATTCCCAGCATCAGCAACTATGACATTATCTCGCTTGTCTACGGCAACTCCCATGGGACAACACAGATTGCCAAACTTCCTTTTAAAGTTCCCAGCTGTGTCAAAAACTTTGATACAGTTGTTACCAGAGTCACTGACAATGATATGATCTTTGCTGTCCACTGCTATGAAGTTTGGTCCATCAAAGTGTTTGTCACCAGAACCATGCCATCCAAATTTTACAGACATTTTATTTTGATCTGTGAATACATAAATGTTATTGCCCTCCAGGTTTGAAATAATAGTCTGATTCTTTGAAGTTATAGCTATACCACTGGGTTTATCAAAGCGATAATAATCTCCAATAGTTTGAAGCACATGACCATCCATATTGTATAGTCTCATTATTGCCGATCCTGCACCATTTATTGCCAGAAGAATTAAATTGTCACGAGTCATTGTCACACCACTTATTTTACAGTCACAGCTAAATCGACCAATCAGTTCACCAGCATTTGCAAACACTAAAACTCGACTCCCTGCCAGATCTGTTACTACATACTCCCCGTTCTTTCCCACTGTCAGTCCATAAGGTTTCATGAAGTCTGCTATGGTGGTTCCATGATGACCAAATCTGAGCAAAAGATCATCATTGCAGGGGGCATTTGTTGCAGTAGCTGGTACGTTGGATGGAATGTCACTTGGTGCTTGTGGGTACAGATTACCAGAAACTGGAGAGACTGCAAAAAATAATATATTTATATTTAGAAAAACATCCTTTATCATCTTCAATCTTTTTCAACAAAATGATCATGCAATGCAGTTGCATGTCCATATGACAAAATTACATAATTCTAAGCAGATTTACACGTCACATTAAATAATAACCATCCATTTTAAATCCTTATAACTGTCCAGAAATACAGTCATGTCAAAGTAAATCGATGACTAATTAACAGGCGAAAGCATGACAGTGATTCACTGTTTAGAGTAAATTCGAGTTACTTACCACTTCGAAGACTTCCGTCAATAGGGCTGCCTTTAGGGCGTGGAGGAACCATTGGTTTCTTGACCACAGTGTCTGAAAGACTTGATAGCAAATGGTTGTCTGGAAATTCACTCACACCTCCAAGTGGAATCATCGTTGGTTTCTGGCAAACGGGGCATGGAAATTGTCCCGAAGACTCATAACCACGACTCACTATGAAATCTGTCAGACAACCCTGACAAAATGAATGTAAACATGGCAGAGCTTTGGGTTTATCAAACTCACCAAAACATATCGGGCAAGTTAAGTGGTCCTCACGAATTTTTGTTCTCAAACTCATTGCCGAAACTGGACGAAATTTTGGACCTGTATTCATGTTTGTTTTTAACGGAAGTTTGAATTTTTGCCGTTCTGCCAACCTCCCCACGATTAGACATTATAAAAGTTGAATTGTTTACGTTCTTCAATCCGAAACGATCAAACGCAATGTGTACAATGTACATTTATTACATTTTCAACAGTGAAATACTGTGATTTATTTATTGAATAAAAGTGATATTCTCTCACAGTGTGAAAGGATACCAAAATGATATTCTCTCACAGTGTGAAAGGATATCAAAGTAAGTAAAAAATAATTTCTGGCCTGTCATAAGGTAGAGATAGTAACTAAGCATGTTGATAGGGCTAAAACTGCAAATTTCGTCCCAAATATGTTGCTAAAATCCATGCTATGTAATGTTTTCAATCACAACTGCTAAGCTATGACGTCTCAACCGCTCAACTATGACGTCAAGCCTATGACTCTGTTAAGAAAAGAAAGAGGCAAAGGGAAAATCAAAGAAAATGTAATAAACAGAAAATTCAATATTTTATAGATGAATATGGAATTTTTTTCACTCGTGAGACAGGATTTTTTTTTTTTTATATTTTCACTCGTGCTTCACACTCGTGAAAATATCAAAAAATCCTATCCTCTATATGTACAATATTGAGATGAAATTGAACAGTTAAGATTTAGGGAGTTATTTAATTCGATACGTAATCAATGAACCAGAATTTTTTTCCAGGAGGCTCCCTCTTGACTAGATCATATTTTGTGATGGGAGCGGGAAAGGCCCACATGCAAAAAACTGAAAGAAAAAAACCAACAAACAAGCAAACAAACAAACAAAAAAAACCCCAACAAAACAAAAACAAAGCATTGATTCTTTGAATAGCCTCCTCTCTCCTCCTGTATTATAGAGTGAAAATGCATCTTGTGAAAATCTTCTCTGCTCCTAGGTAATAGCAGATAAACTTCGCTTGTACATTGCTATGATGAGCAAGGTATGTGCCTCTTCCAGATTTGTGAAATTCATGACCCCTGGGTCAGGAGTTCTGGTGTAGGGATTACCGGTATATAGTGAAAATGCATTAATTCTTTAAAAGTCTTTTTCTCTGCATCTAGGTATTTAGCAGGATAATTAAGTGCATGATTTTGCGAGGGTTCATCTTCCAAAATTGTGAAATTAATGATCCCAGGGCCAGGAACTCTGGTGTTATGGTGGGGATGTAATGATCATGCATTGTATAATGATTATCAATTAATTTTTTGAAAATCCCCCTCTGCTCCTGGGTATTTAGCAGAGTTTTAGCACGGATGTTTTTACCAGATTTGTGAAATTCTTGACGACTGAGTCAGGAGTTCTTGTGCAGGGCATGTCATGCTTGCAAGTCATTTCCGGCATCTATAATCTAATAAAACAAAAAAAAAAAGGTAATCATTCAAATATTTACTGGATGCAGACCAGTACCACTGTATCTTTGAACAACACTCACATTTAATTGTGTTAACTGACTTTTGCTTTATTCTGTATTGTATATTTCATAATTAAACGCTGCTGCAATTGTCTTTGTAAAATGTATGAACAATTCAACATTAATTGACTTCCATTTTTTTCAGGAACGGGCTCCGGGGTGGGAACTTTTATATTGAACCTTTTGGCTGACGAGTACCCAGATGTGTACAGGTATTATTAGCTTACCTGAGTTAAAACTTATTAAGTTGTCGTGAGCATCAAGAGCACAGTCTGCTGTAGGCTGTTGTTTTCTATTTTTAAAAAATTTTTTCTCGAAAAATTCTGGCAAAAAAATCCGAGATTTTTGAAAATCGTACTTGTTCAAATGATTTGAATTAGGTGGACTGACATGTGCTCTATTCCAAAGATATTCTTTGTTTGTCTGCAGCAACAATTTATTCTGCTATTTGTGATGATCTAAAATGGTTGCCATTGAATTTCGTATTCAGATAGATTGGGGATTTATTTTTACCCTTAGCATTATTCCCCTTTTTCAGTTATTTAGCTTTACCTCAGTGAATATGGCGAGGTATCTTTTAAATAGCATCACTAGAGTCGACATTATAGAGTTAATCTTTTGCCTTGACATTGGTAAATGATACACGTTTGTATTCTTGTTGTGGGTAAATTGATGATTTCATGAGAACTATTTTGAATTATGAAAAATGAGAGTTGACATTATAAGGCTTGATCTGTCACCTTCACATTGGTAAATAATACATGTTCACATGTTTGTAGCTCTGACTTGGGGTACCTTGTTTATCGCCAGCTTCACTTTTAAAAACAGGTGAACAAATAAACGATATGAGTTGACATAACCTTGAACTTTGACCTTGAAAAATAATATCTTATTTGACGGTTAATTAAACTTCAATGATAACAATTAGATAAATCATCTTTTAACTCCATAGTCAATAGAAAGAAATTGTAAAGATTTTCGATTTAATTTTTACCGGTTGCGGTAGCCAAATAGTAGGGCGCTCGCTTTATGATCAGGAGGTACAGGGTTCGAATCTCGTTCCCAGCGCCGCGTCAAACCTAAGACATTAACAAAGGTAGTGACTGTTCCTTCGCCAAGCGCCCGGCACTAGTGAAAGTCACAGGTCTTCTGGACGAAACCTTAAAATCCGAGGCCCCGTGTCAGGGTAGGCGTTGGCACGATAAAGAACCCTCACTGCTCAATGGCTTTTGAGCCCTTCACCGAGATATGGTGACATCTCACATGAATGAACAATTTTTGCAAGGCACTTAAAACCGAGTGACTTTTGCCTTGAAAATTGGGATATGACAAATGTTCATTTCCGTTTTAGATGTCTTACATGTATTATGCTTATAATCTTGTCGTTTTTAAATGACATTGGTAGGAAGGAATGCAGTAGTTGTAAGATTTAACTTTATCCCAAGAGGAAAATAATTTAATGATAATGGCTACGCAGAAGGTCAGAGCGTTTAGAGCCTGGTAGGATTGACAAAACAAAATGTGTTTTTGGCACTCAAGCAAAAGTAAATTGAATCAAATCTTGTCAAAACAACTTTTCAATGAATCCCGTTTTCAGGGTGGACTTTGACCATGCATTTGTAAATGATTTGCAAGGAGAATCTACCAACTTTCTATGTGCGTGACATGCAGATGATATAGGATAGAACACTGCAATCTGGCGCAATCATTTAAGCGGTGTCTCCTATTTTTTTTTTTTTAAAGATTTGTTACTGCAGTTTATCCATCATCAGAAGATGACGTTGTGACGTCTCCGTACAACAGCGTATTAGCCATGCGCGAGTTGACTGATAAAGCAGACTGTGTGTTGCCTATAGAAAACCAGGCTCTTGTGGACATTGTTAATAAGATAAGCCAGTCTGTCCCTTCAGCCAAGCTTGGCAAGAGAGTGTTCACTGCCAGCGGGGTGAAGGCCGGAAGCGCCATTTCGGAGGGAGAAGGAGGGTTATCGAAGCCATCAGACGAAAGACCGTTTGACAGTATGAACAACATTTTAGCTAATTTGCTTCTAAACATGACCAGGTGGGATTTACTTGCTTTTTATTTTCAGTATAACAACTGACCTTTACATTTACAAAATTATGAAAATATTGTTTCAATATATGTATCCATGTACTTTTTATTTGTTTGATAGTTCTGCCAGATTTGAGGGATCTTTAAACGTGGACTTAAACGAGATCACGATGAATCTTGTTCCTTTCCCAAGATTACATTATTTAGTTTCCAGCCAGACACCACTATTTTCTCTGTCCGATGTTCACCTTCCTCCCAGAAGGTAAACAAAAAAAATAAAAGTCCACTGCTGAATTAATTTCAGAATTTAAGTTGATGGTTGTGGCTAATTTCCGAGTTTTTTGTTAAGTTTTCAATAGAGTTAAGTTTGTTACACTGAAAGGTTCTTAATTTTATCGTTATTTATTCAGATTGGACCAAATGTTCTCGGATGCCTTTTCTCGAGACCATCAGCTAATTAAAGCGGATCCTAAACATAGCTTGTATCTGGCATGCGCATTAATGGTCCGCGGTAACGTGGAAATCTCCGACGTCAGGAGAAACATTGAAAGGTACTACATGTACTCAGCTCAAACCTCATTATACTGTTAACGGTTAGACATTTTATACTTGTAAGTGCTGTCTTTTGTCACTTCAGTTTTCATGAACCTCTTTATCTAGACGAATTCATTGGTATGCAAAGCTACTGTGAAAATGAATTCATGAATGGGAATAATAAGTTTTAACATAGATTTTTACTGATTTCAAGAAAAAAAAAATTTGTAGGTTGAAGCCAAATTTGAAGTTTATCCACTGGAATAATGAAGGCTGGAAAACTGGTCTCTGTTCTGTACCCCCTGTAGGCCAGAATTACTCCCTCCTAACCCTGGCCAATAACACTTGTGTACACAATACCTTTGTGGATCTCAAAGACCGCTTCAACAGGCTGTATAAAAGAAAGGTATTTCATCCTCTGTTTTATTCCTGAGATTGGGTAATCATAATATTATATCTGTGCCTTTTAAGGGCGTTTGATGTGCATGCAAATATTCAAAGGACAAAATAAAAATATAATGTCAAATGCACGTGCATATACTATAGAAGAAAATTGTTTCATCGATGTGCTCACGGTAGGTGCATTTATTTTAGCAGGATTCATGTTTGGCACTAATTCATAGCTCACTATCAAAATATGTCCAAGTAGAATAAAATTTTAAGCAAATCAAAAATTGTTATGTAATACTATATAAGCTACACGTACATCTTTTTCCTGGTATGCTACATGTACACATGCGATAGAGCTAGAATGGATTGCCGGTAAAAAGGTTGTAAATTTCAGGCTCATGTTCATCATTATACGTCAGTAGAGGGCATGGAGGTGGCGGATTTCGGTGAGAGTCTGGAGTCCTTGACGTCACTGGTAGAGGACTACAAGGGCTTAGAACAACAAATGAACAACCCTCCTCCTGCAGAGCCTCGACTGGAAATCTTCAAGTGACGTAGCGCGTTGGTTGCTAATGGAGATCATCCGGGTGTCTAGACGCCAGCAGTCCAAAGTCACAACAGAGGGAGGACACGATTTCGACAGCGGAAGCTGTATAATAGAGACTGTTGCAAAAGTCTGAGAAACATACACTACTTTCAATCTGTTGAAAAATATGTTTTTCATAGCGACAGGACTGAGTGTATATGACATGATGGATGGCATTGTTTTATTAACTGTGGTATTTCTGACGAAAAGAAAAGATGGGGGGGGGGGGGGGACTATCGTACCAAAAGTGTTAATTCTTGAAATGCTAATAAATGTGTACGGCTAGAGTCTTTTTCATGTTATCAATTTTTTTAGGGTGGATTCTGCTTGGTTTTTTGCTGGAAATTAGATAATGAGGTGTCCATGATGAAAATTGATCTGCACTGGAAAATTATATTTCGTAAAACTAATGAAATATCGCAAAAAATGCTCTCTGTGTCGATCGTAAGACCAAGGTAGTTCATCCAAGGTAAAACTTTCTTACTAGATTGTGTCAATCTCTTCAAACTTTACAAGGATAGCATCTTAACAAGCCAATTAAAACATTCGAAGCGAATTTGTCTAAAATAAGTCATTGATATAACATTGTTTTTACTGATCTAGCTCAGTGGGTCAAGATGAGAAACATTTAATAAATTCTGTAAACAGTGTAGATTATTAACGTTGTCCCAAGGGCAAGTGAGGGACCCAGGTATGAAATTTTATTGCATCAATCTAATGCTTTTAAATTGCTATACCTCAATATTTAAATAATTTTCCGAGTGTAATTGGCGAACAAATTCAAAATCACACACAAATGGAGATAAATCCCCATTGTAAGCTTATCAGGAAGTATGTATTGTATTGGTGACCGATTTTATCCTTTTTGATTAATTTGTACAATATTACCATGAGGACAGGGAATTCCAGAATTCATGTGTCCCCGATTCTGTATCTTAGCTCAAGGTTAATGTATCATTGGATATAATAAACATATATAATCAAGAAATATTTAACGAAGTATAGTTCTGCCAGATTTAAATTGAAATAAGCTTACCTTAATCCAGAGATCTGCCCGTATTTATAGGATCTCCCATGAATTCTGATTTGATACGATTTTTAGCCGGGCTCATTGCTCGAAGAGCAATAGCCGGCTTATGTTACGGTGTTCAACCGGAAATGCTGCTTCCTCACCGCCAAATCAGATTTACGAGTAAGAATATAGTACGTATGCTCAACCACCTTTGAGGCAATACAAACACTAAATTAAGTTAACCAAGAAATTCTCTTAACAAAAAACAAAAACAAAAAAAACCATTAATGTTAATATACTAGTACTTTCTCCCCTCTTCCACAATTAATTATTTGTTTAAAATATGCGAAAGGTTTTCATCAGGTCTCCCTGTCTGCGTCACATTCTATATACCAGGCTAACACTAATGCGGGGAGCACATGACCCGATGTACACCTTTATGAAAATTAAAACTCCCGCTGAGGACTCGTTTGTGCATAAATTTGACCTTGCTGCATCAATGTTTATTTACTTCTGTAAGTGATATAAGACCCCGAAACGATACATGTGATAAATTGTTTACGCTGTTAAATTCAAACAGCATTTTTATTTAATTTTTAAAACATTTTTTATTTATACTATATGTCATAAATATATTTTTGTGTTACATATTCTTCCAGTATCTTGTTATTCATCTGCTATTACAGTGTATGTTTCATGTAAAACGGTCTTTGTTCACTTCTCTGTAGATGAGCCAGCTCTGTGTACTTCTGAGTACTTTGATTATCTAAGTTATCCTCGCCAACGGCTCGGGGATACAAAACACTCAACTTGTTGGATAAAAAACGCATACAGTTACAAACTTTTATGAGATTTACCTCCTTTTGGCTTTTCCCGCCGATGTCGGCTGTCTAATGCTGCATTACAACATAAACTGTGTTACGCCGCTAAAAGTAGTGTATATATATATATATATATATATATATATATATATATATATATATATATATATATATATATATATATATATATATATATATATATATATATATATATATATATAAATTATATATAATGAAGTAAAGAAAAAAAGAATACAAAGATATGTTGTTTCAATGATCTTATAAATTAAATTTTTGGAATTCTATATTTTTCATGTTTACAAATGCACATACATTTTTAGCTCACCTCAACGAAGTTGGGGGAGCTTATGTAATACCCTCGGCATCGGCGTCCCAGGTTAAAGTTCTTGGTGCAGTTTTCTTTTCAAGTACTTCTGTGCCCTATATTAATCAGAGATGAATGGGGGGGATGCTTCTAGTATGTTTCATTGTACCAGTCAAGGTTTCAGATGCTGCAATTTCAGCTGAAGAATGACCAGATTAAAGTATTTGGATCAGGTCTCATTTCCAAGTTACTATAAGACCTATATTGACCAAACTTGCATGGATGATACATCTAAGGATGCACACTACTGAACTTGCTTCGGATGCTGGATCTGACCTACATTTTCCGGATAAGTGACCAGGTTAAACATTTTAGAGCAGGTCTCATTTCCAAGTAACTATACGCCCTAGATTGACCAAACTTGCATGAATGATACATCTAAGGATGTAAACTACTGGACTTGCTTTGGATGCTGGATCTGACCTACATTTTCCAGATGGGTGACCAGGTTAAAGTTTTTAGAGCAGGTCTCATTTCCAAGTAACTATAAGCCCTTTATTGACCAAACTTGTATGGATGATACATCTAAGGATGCACACTACTGAACTTGCTTCGGATGCTGGATCTGACCTACATTTTCTGGATGAGTGACCAGGTTAAAGTTTTTAGAGCAGGTCTCATTTCCAAGTAACTTTAAGCCCTATGTTGACCACACTTGCATGGATGATACATCTGAAGATGCACACTGCTGGACTTGCTTTGGATGCTGTATCTGACCGACATTTTCCAGATGAGTGACCAGGTTAAAGTAAACCAATCTTGCATGGATGATGTATCACAGGATGAACACTCTCAAACTTGCTTCAGATGCTGGATATGACTTACATTTTCTGGACGAGTGACTAGTTTAAAGTTTTTAGGTTATTCCATTCCCAAGTAACTGCAAGCTCTATCGGACCAAAATTGCATAAATGTTACATCTAGGGATGCACACTACTAGATTAGCTCTGTAATCTCTGATTACCTATGTTTTAATATATGACAAGGTGTCGGAATAAATGTATTGAATAAGAGAATATTATCTACTGTACAAGTAATAGCTTTGACAAAAAGCTTGCCTGACTAAAAGCAATCAATATCTACAGAACGTATAAGCATGATAATTATAAATGTTTCCGTCCAATTTTTTAAGATGGAATCCAGGAAAAGAAAAAAACAACTTGCCCAAATCTGAAAATCCACAGACACCTGGCGTTACTTTTTTTCTTTTAATAAAAAAATATACCCCTACCTATATAATCAATTGATTATATAGGTAGGGGGTATATTTTTTTATTAAAAGAAAAATAAGTAACGTCAGGTGTCTGTGAATGTACAGTACATGCAATGACGTGGATAACATTTAAGTTAATATGACAAGATATTGAAGATTCCTTAAATGGTTTTTAATTAAAGTGAAGTAAGAAAAACAAATTATAATATAATTGATTTATGTTGGGAAGATATGGCTGTGTAAAGGTTATGTGAATTAGTTTCAACTGCATAGAAGATCATAAATGCCGAAAGACAGCTGAAAGTATGATAACTACATGTACTTATAATGCCAATTGTAATACAAATGTTATTGAAAGAAATGAATATCCTTAAGAAGTCTAAATTGTAGCATGTACTTTTAATTTCTGATTACAAATAATTTTTACTCCCAGAATGTTGAAGACAATAATGTTTTAAAAATCTTATTATAAGAACTAATGCCATATATGGGTGTGCATGGCAAAGTTAAATGAAGAGGTAATCGCATTGTTGTGTATTAGAAGCGTGTCAAAATGTGTCACACCAGAAAAATTAACCAAATGTTGACAAAAGATTATCATGATGAAGAAAACTGCATACAATTTCCCTTATTGTGGAAGTGGATGTCGATTTTGAAAAATGACATCATCTAAATATATACCTGAAGACTGAATATCCATTTATTGTCTTGGAATGAAAAACTTTTAATCTAAAGAATGCTTTATCTTTAGAGAAATGTATACGGAAATTATTTACAAGAAATTATTGTTATGAAAGACATGCAGAATGTGTTTTCAATGCATCAACCACTGCATGAATGACGAGAGGGTATCAGAATTATCATGTATATATGGCCAGTTCTTCCACTTGAGAAATTTTTGTCTGTTACATGTTAATTATTTCAAATCTTTATAAAGGATATGATGTACTTCTTCTATCTTTGTTTCCAACATCACTTGTAGAATTGCGTTTTGTATATGAAAGTAATTGGACTAGTCTACTTAAGTTATAACCGGGAAATAAATAAGAAGGAAAACTTAGCAAATCCATTGCTTTAGTGTTACCTGCCCATATACGATGTGTTTTATTTCTCCAAAAAATGAGATAAATAAAAAAAATTTAAACTCGAAAACTAGGTTAGAAGAAATCACACCCATTCAATAGAACATTCCTAGGAAAAGGCGCGAAGATTTACTCGTGACATTTGGCGCCAATGATTGTGTCAACCCTTTCCTAGAAGACAAAGGTGTATGAATCATGAAACTGAACTTCTTAAAAGTGCATTCAGAATAATGGTAGCATTCATTAGTGGATGTGATTTTGACTTCGGGGACTCGAAGTGAATAGTTTTCAATGATGATATTAGATCATATAGGGTGAGTGTCTTGGACGTTTTTAGGGTCAGATGAGGTAGGATGAGTATGGGTGAATTAAAAAAAATGACCACCAACCTGAATTTTTTTGGCAAAATTCAACTACTTGTAACATATTTTACACTTATATCATCATATTGCAAATGCATTCTAGTTTAAAATCCTGAAGTGGCAATAGAATAGACAATTGGATTAAAAAGTTTCATAATTTTCATTAGTAAAATTTCTTTTGAAAAAAGAAAATATCATTACACCTTAAAAGACTTTCTAAAATACATACTCACAAGAAATTATAGTTTTTTATGCTTCAAAATGGTAACAGGGGTATAAATGATTAAATCTAGACCTTGAATGAGTATCTTCTCTTGTACATATGACAAAAAATTGGCTTTTTGATTGTTATTTTACATTATTTTTTCAATTCTCGTTTGTAAAGTTTTAATATGAAAAAAATATGAAGCAATAAAATTCCCCAAAATTCACTTTTCTGTCCGTTTATGTCAATTCTTTAAATCTAAGCCAAAAAAGAATTGTTATATACGAGTTCTCTTACAAAAAATACTAGATTTTGAAGTGACCCTATGTTACATTATTGTGTTGCACTCCTGACATCTGATATGTATTTTATCTAACATTGTTTTAAAAATAATAACACACAATAACCCATTCTTACTTTGTAAATCAATTTGTCGTGTTGATATTTTTCATCGTTTACAGCAAGTTTTTCATATTTTGAAAACCTTAAAACATGATTATTTGCAAAGTGTAATATATATAAATTGTATTTAAAATATATGTGAAATGATGAAAACTATTCCCTGAATTGACTGTAAAATTTCTGTAATTTGTTGATATAGACATAGTGTTTTGAACATCAAATAGTATCAAGCATTTTTTTCAACTTATTTTTTAGTAAAGATGGTTAAAAAGCATCGGTAATTATGAAGCAGTTTTGTTGCACTCCTGACTGCAGTAAAGTTTAAAATTAAAACCATAGAACACAAAAAATCATAAAGTGTTGGCAACATCAAGTGGTAATGAAATTGTGCAATACTTATACTCTAATACTTCATAATTAAAACAGATGAAAGTATTTAAAATTCGCATTTTATCTGGAATTATACCCTATTTTATGCCAAAACACTAGCTTAAATGTATATTTAGAAGATAAAATATATTTTAAAGCATATTTTCCTTTAGAGGACAAACAGAGTAACCCACCAGAAAAATTCTACTCATCATTTTTTCTTTATTTTTATTCTTAGTGGATGATTTATAATTCTAACATATTTGCTGCACTCCTGACCAAATGCATTGGGGCCTTTAAAGTAGAATTGTGAAGTGAAAATTACATAAGAACTTGTTCTGTTGTTTCAGTGAAGTTGAGGAGGAATTACTTGAATTTTATGACAATGTTTTAGTGTGTTTATTTTTAACGTTCATTAAAAAAATCACAAAAAAGATAAAAACACATCTGAATTGATAAAATTGAAAAAGAAAGGATTTTAATAATAAAACTGTCAATAATTTAGCATTAAATTATACAAAAAGATCATTATTAATTAATGAATACTTCTAAGCATGAATAGAAGTCTTTTCGTCACACAACTTGAATCTTTAAAAAAATGTGTTGCATCCCTGACCATAGAAATATGGATCTGAAGCACAGACAGATCCTGTAATTAATAAATGTATTTGGTAAAAATGTTCTTTGTGTCTTTATTTTCCAAAATAAAAATCAGAAAATCATATAATGATAATAGTTTTTTTATGCTTGGGAGCAAAACATCAAATGTTGCACTCCTGACATTTTGGGGTATGCACATATACTTGACTCTCATTAATGCTGCTTGTGATTTATATAACATTTTTAAGTTTTAAAATATATATCAGTTATTATTTTACACTTCCAAAATTCTTTTTTGTCTTAATTTTCTATCAGAATTTTACAATTGATGTTTTTTTTGGCAACACTACATTTTTTCTGTTGCACTCCTGACATGGTATAACATTTTTTTAAACATCAGCCATGACCACAACTTGATTAAACAAAAGTTATAACAGTCCACATTTAAAGCTCAATACTTTGAATATTATCAGGAAAGTCTTTATTTTCAACATGAAGCATTATTTTTTATTTTACAGATCTCCAAAAAATATTAAAATTTCAAAATGTCACAAAAAGGTATTGCACTCCTGACAATTTTAGCATCATTTTTGGGCATAACTTTTTTGTTAATTGATATATCAACGAGATATTTGGCAGGTATTTAGACACTATCTAAAGACATATGCTGAGACATAGAAATCTATTATCATTGCCTGTATTTTTAGTGTGGGTTGATAAATATGCATTTGGTCATTTTTTTTAATTCACCCGTATGAAGGTTGTTTGTTTTCCAAATGATTGTAGAATTGCTTTCCCTCCTAAGAATTATATGTTTCAAATGAGGAAAGATGCCACCCCAATATGATATGTTGATACAAAATATGTATTGTAAATCGAATTTTATTTTTGTGCAAAAAATAATATAATATTTTTCTTTAACTCATGAATATTTCCATTTCTTTTATTGAGTTTTTTATGCAGAACGTTTCATGAGTAATAAAAATTAATAGATGCGGATGAATCGCGAATGATTTGTTGCGAACAAGTCAAACAGTATCATTTAAAAAAAATAAGGAATTAAAGATTTTAAATGAGAAAATTCATTTCAATAGCTTTGATTTCTTTCACTGTTTTTCGTTACCAATTTCTGAAAAGTGAAATGGTTTGGAAGTGAGTTTGTCCCACAGAACGCTTCTAAAATGCCGTGACGTCATCACGTACAGGAAAAAATTCAACGCATAATTCAGCTGCTCCAACAATTGAGAAATTTCTTTGAAGAGATTAAAGCCAGCGTCGTTACTGGCAAATGCGCTGATCTTGAGCTCGTATGCGGCATTATGAAGAACTGTGATTGGTAGCACCAATATGATATAGGCAAGAACGATCCCAATCAACATAGCCGTGACGCGGCGATCATCCTTACTCCTCTGTGCAGTTGAACTCTGAGGCTTCATGATTTTTCTTCTCTGGTTGTGGCGAACCAGTTTAGCAATAATAAGCGGGGTCAGAGTCAACAAAATTATCATAGGAACAATAGAATACAAGCTCGACGCTGTCCTAAGCATGGCGCCAAATCTTTGTCTAGCAGCGGGATCCTTTGCGTCATACACATCTGGTTGGCATATTCCTTTAACGATCTCCGAGGCATAGCTATATGCACCCGTGAAGGCAAAAATGATAGCGTAAATAGCCAGAATACCGGCAAGCAGTGTACGTTTTGTGATATAAAACTTTGCTTTTAAGGGAAACCACACCGCTATAAAACGCTCAAAACAAAGACCAACGACAAACCATGATGACGTCATCTTGGATGCCCTTCGAATGATGAAATACAGTTTGCAGGTTGAGTTATGCAACGCTCTTATGTCCTGACCAATCAAATCAATAACAAAGTCCTTGTTTAATGGCTGGGTCAAAAGCAGAACACTGTCTGAGACAGCCAGACAAATCAGCAAGTATGAGGAGGGGACGGTGGAAAATTGTCTGGATTTCATTACGATAATGGTTAGGATATTTCCAGTGATGCCTATGGTAACGGTTGCTGGGAGAAAAACGTAATTGACGTAATCTATCACACTTGGTCCCGACTCCTGTGATCCGGAAGTGGAAACCGACAGGTTTGTGGAAATACTTGTATTTGATATGTCGTTACTCGCACTTTGTGTTATATTGTTATCAGTCATGACTGAAAATGAATAACAAAAAACCCTTCAGTAATATTCCATTTTTAGCTCACCTGAGCCAAAGCTCAAGTGAGCTCTTCAGATTAAAATTTGTCCGTTTCTACCGTTGTTGTTGTCGTCGTAAACTTTTCACATTTTCATCTTTTTCAGAACCACTAGGCCAATTTCAATCAACCTTAGCACAGAGTATCATCGGGTAAAGAGGATTCAAGTTTCTTCAAATGAAGGGCCACACCCTCTTCCAGGGGGAGATAATTAAGAAGTAATGAAAATTGGGTGGGTTATTCTTCTTCTCAAGAACCACTGGGTCAGAAAAGATGAAACTGTGAAAGCTTCCTGACATAATGAAGATTCAAGTTTGTTCAAATCATGACCCCGGGGTAGGATTGAGCCACTATGAGAGATCAAAGTTTTACATAGGAGTACATAAGAAAAATCTTTTAAAGTCTCAGGGATTTATCAGCCTATTTTGGGAAACGCCATTTTTTGAGAATTGGGAAAAAATTATCGGCAATTTGAGGAAATTGGGAAAAATTAAAAATCTTGCTTACATCATGTTTCAGATGTAATTCATTTAACATTTTAGCATGAACTCTAATTTGGGCAACTAAACAGACAATTAAATATGATCCAACTTCATCATACAAGATAACTTATAAATAATAGTAAGACTAACACAACTAAACTTGACTCAATGAGTATAAAGTATCTATACAAATATTGGTAGTACATGTGTGTATGAAATTCCAATTTAGGTCATTAGAATCTGTCTCTGGAGATTATAAACCTCCTGCAAAATATTATACTAATTAAGTACACATTTTCTCAAAGTCCCCTTTTTAAATATGTAAAAATACATTGAAAATATGTTTTCTATCTGAAAAAATGCCTACAGTTCTTAACATTCACTCATAGATCAATTGAGTATGCGGAAATTACTTAATAAATCTATATTATTACGCAATATCACCATTTTCAGAAAACAGAGGAAATTCGGATTAAAAGTCGCGATGTTTAAGGAGTTTTTTAAACATGTTTTATGCCTGTACCTTTGCTAAATTAGTTAAACATAGAAAAATTACAGGCAATCTGACAATTTTACTTGGCGTTTTTCCAAGATAATTAAATATAAAAGCATTGTTCAACAATTGGGAAAAAATACTGCCAAATTGGGAAAAATTTAACTCATTTTCAATTGGGAATGGGGCCGAATTTCGGCCCCTGAGAAGATACTGATAAATCCATGAGTCTTCTTCATTCAAAACACAGTCCGTCACGATAGCTCAGTCGGCAGAGCGTTCGCTCCGTGATTTGAAGGTCATGTGTTCGAATCACGGCCGTGACTGACCTAAGTCGATAAAAAATAGGTAACAACTGTTCCTTCACCAAGCGCTCGACACTTCTATACTTATAAATTAATAAATTTTGCAAATAAACTCCGAAATGGGTGCACCAGGGTTCTTACTAACTCCTCTATAAATACACTAGATACAAGAAGATGTCCGTAAACTATATTTAGATTTCACTCGCATAGTAAGTATCGCACATTAAATTAAAAGTCTACTTTCAATTTCTATAAACAGCCATGAAATAGCAAAAACGTGAATACGGTGGTGTTTCCGGTTGGCGGATCTAAGTTAGGGGTAATTTTTAATGAAACTGACAACAAGCAATCGTTTATTTATTTCATAAAATATCATTACTGAATTATTCAATCAATACTTGATTAAATTATATAAAAGAAATAAGTTGTGATAACCGATTAAAAAGGGAAATGTGCAAATTATTTTCGTCATTCACCGATCTTAATATTGACGGAAGCTTCTAGAACATCATATAGCATCGAGCCCGATGTTAAAAAGAAAAACGGGGTGATTATAGCTGATAAACATAAAAAAAACTCTTGTGTGAATGGTCATTGGAATAATGTAAATGATTGATAACACTATAAGTTGTGAGTTGTGAATATATTTATATATCGAAAGACTATTAAATATATGTAGTAAGTTTTCCTAATAAATTTATCGGTAAAATTTGTATGAATTCCTCAGTGCTTCGTTTGTATATATTCCTCAGTACTTCGTACTTCGTAATAAACTTGCTTACATGAAAAGAGAAAATTAATGAATAAGGTATTGTTCAAATACAATTAAAGCTTAAAAATTTCTGCTTCAATCAATACATTTCATTTTTTTTTTCCTCCTGAATACAGTCTTATGTATCAAATACTCGGCCTATTCATAGGGCGTTAAAAGCTAATTTTTACACAGGTACTTGGGTCTTGGTTTATAAATATGTATGTACCTTATTGGTATGTAAAAAGTAAAGTAATTTTTTTACATATCAATGAGGTACATACATATTTATAAACCAAGACCCAAGTAACTTTGACCCCCCCCCCCCCCCGAAAAAAAAAAACCAGTAAAATGTGCATATTCGCTGCTTTATCCTTGACGGAAATGAAATAAGAGCATCTGAAGTAAAATATCCATAAAATAGTATAGCAGGTTTCACAATAAAAGTCACTTAATGAAATTGTCACTTTTCAAGTTTTTACAAAAGGGGTGGGGGGGGGGGGGGGGAGACGTAAATTGTACATCTACTTCATGAGGGATTTTGAACAAAGTATTTCTTCCTGTTATAAGCTTGTGGGCTGTCAGTAGAAACTACAGTATATTTTCTGTCGGTAGTGGTATAAATTCAATTCCCCGCGCTTGCGCGGGATTTCATCTAGTTGAAGTAAAAGTTGCGGGTCTTTCGGATGATCGAGACCTTAAAAATCGAGGCCCCGTGTCACGGTAGGCGTTGGCACGATAAAGAACCCTCACTGCCGAGTAAAGGTCTATATTTGAAGCCGTTCACCGGTATATGTTAACGTCTCTAAATGAGTGAAAAATTCTCGAACTGGGCTTAAAACAACATTCAATCAATCAATTAATCATTCAGAAGAGCAAAGCCATGATTGGTCATATATATACGGAAGCATCTTCAGATTCCAGTTTGTTCAAATCATGACACCTGAGGGTAGGGTGGGGGCTAAGGGTAGGACGGGGTCATAATATGTTACCTTAATTTTACACAGGAATATATTAGGGAAAAATGCTAATAAAGTAGGCCATAGTTACTCAAGTGACCCATGTGGCCCATTGGCCTCTTGTTATTAATTCTCTTAGTGGATTTTTTTTTCCTCTACAACTTTGTTATGCAATGCGCATACGTACGATGCTATCGACTGATAACAACTCTTTATACTTGTGGATAAGACCTAATCATCACATGGGTATAAATCTCGGAACAAAAACAGATTTAAAAATAAATTTTAGATATTAATTCAGCTATAGAAAAGGTAGCCTTTCAACAACACTTGTTAAAGTGTTTTCCTATATGTAAACGTCATATTTTAATAAGAGCTATTACTTTTGGTCTCCCGTCATAGTATTTTATGAATGCACGTTTGACTCAGTACTCTAAGAGAAAGAGGGATGTGAAAAACCAGAGATGATAAAGATTTCCCCTTGAGGTCGGGGGTTAAATTCTTTAGGGGGAGGAGGTACATCTATTTACAACGTTTGTAAAGATATCATATAGACTATCGATAATGTTAGTCCAATATTTATTTAGCACTGGAATCACTAAAAATCACTAAAAATGGTGTGTAACTATATGCTAAAATTATTAGCAAGAAGCCTATGGGCCAAAACACGCAGCTTAGAAACTACGGCCCTTCTGTTCTTCAACAGCAGGTTTTTTCCCTATATGTTCCAATGTAAAATTTTGATCACATATCGTGGCCCGACCCAACCCCTAGGGACCATGATTTGAACAAACTTGAATCTACACAACATGAGGATGCTTCCATATAAATATCACCAATCTTGACTTTGCTGTTATTGTGAAGAAGATTTTTAAAGATTTTTCTTATCTATTCCTATGTAACACTTTGATCAAACATTGTCATCGGGGGTCATAAGTAGGTCAAACTTCAAAATCACGAGGCCAAAATCATAGTATATTCGAAAAGGTCAAATACATGTTATAATATGTGGACAGACGAATGACATTTAATGTCCCAAAGCTTTTGTGCTCTCCCGTTGCTCCCCTTTTCTTTCCCACAAAGTATAGCACGTAAGACTTTACAACATTGACAATCAATGAAATATTATAGTTTCTTACAAAATTAAGCTAAGGATTGGTTGATAGATTGTGATTTATCATCATTTAAAATTGAAATTAGCCAAATCGGTCATTAACGTACGGAGCTAGATATTTCTCCCTTTTTTTTGTTTTATCGTTCACCTTAATCAATAGAACCGACCGAAAGGACATTTTCATTGTTAAGGATCAAGGATTAGAACATAATAAAAACACTATAATACCGGAAATAACATCAATGTTCTTGTCTTCTTCTTCGGAGTAAATTATCGCTTGATCTACAATTAATTCTCTACTTGATAAAATTCGTTGCCTGTCATGTATAAGTGTAATAAATTTACTATTTTCTCTTCAGTAATTTTATTTGAAAAATATCCGGTTCATCGTTGGCTCTAAGGAAATCGTACATGGTTAAATTTAATGTAGGGAGAGAAAATAATTAAGATTATCCAAGAAAGGATGATAGGGATGGATAAACATTACCATTTTTTAGACTTTGAAACCTCGTGGAAAAAAAGGGCCCCGTATAAAAATATAGGAAAATGCATTAAATATCTGAGAGAGAACGTGTTTTTTTTCCTTCTCTTAATAATGAATTGTTTATGGCTATAAAACCATAATGTTTACTTTTCATGTAGACATATTGGGTAATTCGTTACCACCCAGCCCCCTAAGTTCTTTAAAGCATACACGTCACAATAACATTTTCCCTTTTAAAACGTTCGTATTTAATTCCTTTTTAAAGGGGTCAGGGTATAGTTGCATTGACGTTTTGTTTACAATTTTAAATTTCTATTCAAGGTCCCTCTCGATGCCGATTTCAGGGGGCTATAAAAGGCTAATTATATAAAAGGGTGTGATTTGTCCTTCGATCTTTTACGTTTGATGCAGCACTAATCATTTTTGCTTATGATTGACATACATGAAAATGTTAAAAACATATTTGGAGTCTCCATAGAATTAATAAAGGATATGAATTCGTATGAAAAATTGTCACAATGCACCTTCTTCTTCTTTTTTTAATCCTAAAAAAATTAAATTTGTCAGGGAAAAGTTTTTGAAAAAGTTGCAGATATGTAATAGGTTTCGTGCATGTAATTCCCTCGATAAAGTTAAATCTATATTCAAAAATTGCCTTTCAAATTGCCAGACTCCGGTTATACTGCAAATATGTGAAATAACCTATACCTCCTGGACGGAATTTTTCCTAAAGGTTCCTTATCAAGTACCAGTAATTTTAATGTTGACTAAACGTAGCTGCAGACTTTTTAAAATTTCTTTTATAATTACTTTTTGGAATGATTTTTAAGCTACATGTAAGTTGTCAAATTTTTTTCCGAACCCCCCCCCCCTTTTCAAAATCGATACTACGTGCCTGACAAAAAGCCATGTCTCAGTTTTTAAATAGAAATGTGAACTATTAAAACACCAGACCTTGTATATGGTATTGTCTTTTATTAATTTTCAATCTAAAGCTGAAAATGATTACATGACAAATCGTTTTCAACTTAAGATTGAAAATTAATAAAAGACAGTATGTTTTTGGAGAATATGGTAAAGGAAACCCCTAACATGGAAATACAGACAATTTTCTATATGTAGAAGTTTGGATTTTTGGTCCAAAATTTTTATTTTTGTTTTGTTTTTCTACTTTATATTCAAAAATATAAAAATTTGAAATTGATATTTATAATAATTGAATTCTTAATGATTGTTGGAAGCTTTTTCAAGAAAAAAGAAAATATACTGACCTGGTAACCGCCAGAATGAATGAAACAGACGATAGACTCAAACCGCAAAACAGAGAGGAGACGACGTCATCCTCCATTCTCGGGTATATACAGTGTATATATATGGACACTCATTACTAATAAAACTGTTATAAACCATCATAATTGACACCTTATATCCTACCTCCGACGGAAAGGAGAATATTTATGTTCGATACTAATTACAACTGCTATCCTTACTGTTCAAAGTAGAAAAAATGTAAATGATTATCAAAATGATAATAATGATAATAAATTTTTTAAAAAATTGAAAATCAGCAAATTTCACATGCTCAAGAGTTCTTTAAAGAATTCTTTCAAGAACTCTTTAAAGAAGAAATGATGAACACATGTTTGAAGAGTGTTAGAACACTGATCTCCCATCTAAAAATTTACCTTCCAGTCGAACAATATGCATAAGGATTTTTCTCATTTCCAGGTCAGTTATCATGCTCGTACACAGCAAATATTACAAATACACACTTATTTCTTAAATAAACAAGATGTGTTTGTGTAACACTGATGCCCCCGTTTGGCAACTTATAGCAAAGGTTAAACTTTCTCAAATGCAAATCAAATACATGTATGTTGGTAACCAAAGTAAGGTCTTGTTTTGAGGAATATACCTGTGAAATATGAAAACCCTAGCGGCAACCATTGAATAGATATGGAAAAGGTTAAAGTTCAAACATCAAGATTAAGGTCAAATAGTCAAAATTAATGGTGCCCAAGGAAAGGCCTTCTCACAAGGAATACAATATGAAATCCGTAACACCAATTTTTCAAAAGTTATGGCCAAGGTTAAAGTTTTTCAAAAGTAGGCCAAACTCCAAGGTCAATGGATTACAATTGTTGGTATCCAAATGAAGGTCTTGCCACAAGGAATAGACATTTTAATATGAAAGCCTTAGCAACAACTGTTCAAAAGTTATATCGAAGGTTACAAGTTTTCCAAAAGTAGGTCAAACTCTAAGGTCAATGGGTCAAAGTTGATTGTATCCAAAGGAAGGTATTGTCACAGGGATTACATATGTGAAGTACGAGAGCCCTAGCACAAACCGTTCAAAAGTTATGGACAAGGTTAAAGTTTTCCAAAAGTAGGACAAACTCCAAGGTCAAGTTCAAAGGGTCAAAGTTGATAGTATCCAAAGAAAGGTATTGTCACAAGGATTACATATGTGAAGTATGAAAGCCCTACCACCAACTGTTCAAAAGTTATGGCCAAGGTTAAAGTTTTTCAAAAGTAGGTCAAACTCCAAGGTCAGAGTCAAAGAGTCAAAGTTGTTGGTATCAAAAGGAAGGTATTGTCACAAAAATCACACCTGTGAAGTATGGAAGCCCTAGCACTAACTGTTCAAAAGTTATGGCCAATGTTAAAGTTTTTCAAAAGTAGGTCAAACTCCAAGGTCAAGGTCAAAGGGTCAAAGTTGTTGGAATCCAAAGTAAGGTCTTATCACAAGAATTACACATGTGAAAAAATGAAAGCCCTAGCTTTCACCGTTCAAAAGTTATGGCCAAGGTTAAAGTTCGATAAATTTTGCAAAACTGGGTCAAACTCCAAGGTCGAAAGGTCAATTATGATGGTACCCAAAGAAAGGTCTTCTCACAAGGAATACACTTGTAAAATATGAAAGCCATAGCTCCAACCAATCAAAATTTATGGGCAATCCTAAAGTTTTTTCGGACAGACAAACAGACAGACAGATGGACGGACAGGGCAAAAACTATGTCCCCCCGAATCTTCGATACGGGGCATAATTAATAATAATAAATTAGTTAAGTTACCTTATTGTACGTACATGTATAAAATACAGTGTATGTACAAACGAGCAAGATTATTACATGGTGATCTTGGTTATTTAGAGATCAATATATTAACATTGAAAATAAAACAGACAGTGTATATAAGCACAGAGAAGTCACGACTAGATACTTTAAAAGTTTTTTAATCGTTTTATTGTCTTCCCGGCAAATATTCCATTTAAGAAATAAAATATATATTATGACAACTTAAATTTACAAATCAACATAAAAAATATTGAATTTTTATACATAGACAATAAGATAAAATTATTCTATGAATTTCATCAGAATATTTACTGTTTTCTAAAGAGCTAGGTTCACTTTATCCATAAAATGGCCCTGTCTATATACTTAACTGACCAAGTCCCAGTGTCCCATTTCAACCATCAATATAAAGTAGAGACTTAGAACTTTCATTTCCTATTTTAAAAAGTTTCCTCTGAGTATCCAGGTATGAAAAACAGGAATTGTGAAATTGAAATGTTCTTGAATTTTGAAGAAAATAAATGTATTTTTTAGGTACTTTCAGCAAATAATTCAAATATGGGCCCACCCCTCGATCCAAAAAATAAAACATGGATTACAATATTCTGAAATAGTTCTTTCATTATATAATTGAATATTTTGGATCATTGAAACATTTTGGTTGGGGTCTATGCAAAATATTAAAAACTGCGTAATTTTTGGGGGGCCATTCTTAAAGAAATTGTCAGGATTTGAGGATAATGAAGCAATTCATGTCGACATAATACATGGACTAGCGAGAAAATGACTTTTAAGAAATTCTTAGAGCCATAAAAGGCCCTAAGTGAACTTCGTTCTTTCAAAGTTGAACTTTTTATTTCAACAATTCAAATTAAAATTAATTATCATTGATATTATATATATATATATATATATATATATATATATATATATATATATATATATATATATATATATATATATATATATAATATTATTATATTTTTCCTCGATTTTTTCTAGGAATTGTGTTGAAGTTTGGCTTGTTTTATAAGATCGGTCTAAGACACGGGTAGGAAATGATATTTTTTTGGTTTGTTTGTTTATTTTTTTATGTTTTTTTTTTGTTTTGTTTTGTTTTTTTGTTGTTTTTTTTTTAGTTTGTATTTGACACAATGAGAGAAAGCTAAAAACGTAGCTATATGAAGATAAAGTGTGAAATGAAGCAATGAAAGTGCTCGATGTAATGCCAGATAGATTTTTTTTTTTGCAAGTGAATGCAAATACATGTAACACAGTGACATTTAAGTCCGGGCACGACAAAGTCCGGACTTTCAACTATCCTTTCTGTGAAACATAATTTAAATATTTTCCTTGATTTTGTTGGGATTCTTTATTATGATCACAAAAACTGATCAAAGTGATCTGATTGTCTGATGTTTTGTAATGAGATTGGATATAAAGTGATATGATAGTCTGGTGTTTTGTTTAGTTATTGGGAGTTAAGGAGGGAAGTATTTATGCCCTGTGTATGCAAATTTGTCTTTATTCCCCATAAATTAATCTGGAATTAACAAGGAGTTTGAACCTCAAATAAACAAATACTCCAAGTAAATACAATGCGTACTTGCAAAAGTTTCTAGAAAGAAAAACAACTTTTAAGTGAGAATATCTACTTCGACAGTTTTGACATAAGGGTGGTACTCTTTGACTTTGACCTCTGAAAATTAAAAGAATTGCAGGTGATTACTTCCCACAGAACGCTTCTAAAACGCCGTGACGTCATCACATACAGGAAAAAATTCAACGCGTAATTCAGTTGCTCCAACAATTGGGAAATTTCTTTGAAGAGATCAAAACCAGCGTTGTCACTAGCAAATGCGCTGATCTTGAGTTCGTATGCGGCGTTATGAAGAACTGTAATTGGTAGCACTAGTATGATATAGGCAAAAACGATACCAATTAGCATAGCTGTAACGCGACCGTCATCTTTATTATTGTTTGCAGCGGATCCGGTCATCCTTTGTCTTCTCTGATTGTGGTGAATCAGCTTACCGATAATGAGTGGTGTTAGGGTTACCAATATAATCAAGGGGGCAACGGAATACAAGACCGTTCCTGCCCTTAACATGGCGCCAAATCTTTCTCTAGCAAACGAATCCTCCCGATCGTAAACGTCCGGTTGACATCTTCCCTTCACCACGTCTGTTGCGTAACTAAACGCGCCTGTGAAGGCAAAAGTGATAGCGTAAACAGCCAGAATCCCAACAACCAGTGTACGTTTTGTCATATAAAACTTTGCTTTTAACGGAAACCACACAGCAATAAAACGTTCGACGCAAAGACCGACGACAAACCACGATGACGTTACTTTCGAAGTCCTTCTTATGACGAAGTACAGCTTGCAAATTGCGCTATGCCACGCTCTGACGTCTTGACCAATCACATCCATAACAAATGATTTATTTAACGGTTGGATCAAAAGCAGAACACTGTCTGAGACAGCCAGGCAAATCAGCAAGTATGAGGAGGGAGCGGCAGAAAATTGTCTGGACTTCATTACGATAATGGTCAGGATATTCCCCGTGATTCCTATGGTAACAGTTGCTGGGAGGAAAACGTAATTGATGTAATCAATCACACTTTGTCCCGTTTCCTGTGATCCGAAAGTGGAAAAAGATAGGTTTGTGGTAATGGTCGTAGTATCGTTACCATGGTTGCGTTGTGTTACATTTAAATCTGACATGGCTGAAAATAAGTAAAAGATCTTAAACATTTTATTCATAAATGATAAATATTATAATAATTTTTTATGATCTTTCTTGTAATAAAAACATAAATTATATGAATTAATAATTATATCTGACATATACATGTATATACTAGTATAATACAAATATAGGCCTTTCATGAGGTTAATCCATATAAATATACTGAAAGGAAAAAGAAACGCAGGGTAACATATAATATGCGAATTTTTTTTTACTGCTTAATCGAAAATTATGTAAATTGGTCAGAGGGATATCTTGGTTAGGCCAACATTTTTTTATATCCTGTTTTACGGGAGCGCCGACCCTAATTTGGGCTAAAATGAAATAAAAATAAAAGTCCCTAATTCACGTTTTATTTTTATTTCTCCCGCCGATAGTTCATTTGTAGTCACTGAAAAAATAAAAGAGATATAAATAAACTTTTCACAAGCCTTTCAAAATGCGATTTGTCATTGGCTGAGGTAAATATATTCATCCAATCACAGTATTCGAAGTGTGAATAGTCACTGCACAGCATAGCGCCAAAATGTCAGAATCGGAGGATTTCATTTATTTTTAAGTAGTCATTTTAAAAAGTGACATGTCAATGTCATATATTAGAAAAATAATAAAATTTCAGATTAACTTTTAATGAAGATTGAATGAAACAGACGAAACAGTAATCTTGATCAAATGTCATGCAGAGGGCCACGTGGAAATTAAGGTTCTGTTAACCATGTTAACCGCTTGTTTTGAAAAGTTTTGAGTACGTATTATCTTTGACAGTTGCTTCAATACATTGAAATACGTCTTGAAGATTTGTTTAAACTTAATTTTAAGACAATAATGTTTTCTTTTACAATTAACGACAGAACAGAACACTGTAGAACTGGGGCCCGTTTCACAAAGCTAACTTAGGACTAAGTTATATCTTAGGAAAGAACGTTTTCCTAAGTTCATTACTTATCCTTTTCACTAACCTCGTCTTATCTTAGGATATTCCTAAGTTGTGTCGTAACTTTAAGACAAGTAAATCAATGACTTAGGAAGAAACTAAATATGACGGCTGTAGGTACATGTACAAGGATTCTTACAGAAAGATACTGTGTGTGTTCAGGCAGAGAAAAAATCCAAAGGATTACTATTATATGAATGATTGTGATCCCTTCAGGTTATAACTGCTTTACTTTGTATGTAATACCTAAGAAAGGGATTTTAAGAATTGTCAGAGATGTGTCTGTATCATTAGTCAAAATTAATCCAAGGTATATAAAAATGTCCATTGGTGAAGTTGAAACTACAAATACATTGTACTTATGGAATGTTTCATTTCTCTCGAATTCGTGGATTTCCCAATGTTACTATAAAATAGTTACACATGTTGGATTAATTCCCTATCATTTAAATAGCACGATTTTTGTTAACAAAAAAATTCCACGCTATATACACTATTGTCTGTGTTACTAAACTTTGCATATAATTTGAACCATTATTATATATTTTCAAATCTGATAATATTACTAGTATTTGAATCGATATTTAGTATTTGAAAGATTATAGTTTGATAAGGGAACAAATTTGTTCTCTTCAGCTCCTGATATAGCTGTTTCTCAAAAAATTGCTTGTATCTTATCTCCCATGGGAGGAAGGAGGCGTTGAAGTGCAAGACTTGGACCATTTTCCCTCTGTTTCCGCTTAATGACTCCACTTCTTTTCAACTCTTCCCCTGACCAAATGTATGTTGTGTTACAGAATATTAGGTCCCCTGTCCCTTTTGGGCTGATTTGTCATGGTATAATTATGCATGAAGATTATAATATATTTCCTTTTTTCAACTTTTTTTTCTGATTAGTGTTTCCACAGTCGCGAATTTGGAATTTCTTATCTGTCGAAAAATTCTTATTTTAAATTACACAGTAACATGTACAACTAACGTGGAGCACTCATTCGCGAAGAAATAAAAAGAAAATAAGGTCTCTGTTAGATTGCTTGTCCTTCGAAGCAATTATTGTTTTAAATTTATTCCATTTTCTAATTGAAACGATACTAGTAGAAAAATATATAGTAGGGGGGAATAAACAATTGCAAACCTCCGTTACCTTATAAAGAGCAAAATAAAAGGCAAACATATAATAGCACAAATATTAGTTTAAAAATATACACGTCTTGTGACGGGGGGGGGGGGGGGGGGTAGTATGTGTGTCACTCTGTGTGTGTGTGTGTGTGTGTGTGTGTGTGTGTAGGAAACTTGTCAAGGTTAAACCATACTTCTGTCCAAGTCCTTTGAAAGTGGAGGGTAACCCCTAACCTCCCGACCCTCCCCTTTTCAAGCTGTTTTTTTACTTGAAAAAACCCGACTCAAACTAAAGATTTTTACTCATACTGACATCCTCCAAACAGTAAGATTTGTAGACAGAGTGGAGAAGTTATTTCATAACTTCGTAACACAACTTAAGAAATGTCTTAGGATAAATTTAAGATAAGATTGTTTCGTGAAACAGCTGTGACAAATATTAGAAACTTCCTAAGTTATAACTTAGGCATATCTTAAGTTATGTCTTACGACATATCTTAGGAAACCTTTGTGAAACAGGCCCCTGGTAGAAAGTTGCGTGACTGAGGAAATTTGAGTCACAACTTTCACTCGTTTTATGACAAATATTGGAATTCAAAATTACCTACGAAAATATATGCTTGATTGATACAAAACATTATTTCCTTTTTTATCATTTTATGGAATTTTGCGTGCTAACAAATTAATGTACATCAGCTATTAATAACAGCTGATATAGTGTATATTTATCTCTTGTTTAGTAAAACAACTTTTTTTACCACTAAGGAAGAGTATTGTTGTAAATATTATTTAAATTCAAGACCTGTTTTTTTTATCATTCAAAAGTTGTGGATAAGAACCAATTTCAACAATTAATTTTTTGAATTCTGCAGTAAAGAGAATATTGTCATGTGTATACTATAGGAAAAATGTACATATTTTCTACAATTATGTTGAAATTTAGCATGCTTAGAAAGAAAAATATAAGGATGAAAAGAGATCAAATATACTACAGATTGAGGAAGTTTGAATATGTTTTCAGTAGAGAGATTGGGGTACTTTTTTCCACCTACGTATATATTAATTTGAATTGCGATGAGAATATGTTTTCAGTAAAGAGATTGGGGTACTTTTTTCCACCTACGTATATATTAATTTGAATTGCGATGAGAAAAATATTATACAACTTTTCTTTTTATCATGTCTCACGTGCACTTCTGTAAATTAATTTAGTTTAGCTGATCCATTTAATGTCTCACTGTATTTTTGCCATAACTTTGCCAAAGCTAGTCCAAAATCCTCAGATCTTGTAATTTGCTGAATATCGAAAAGTAAAAGTTCCTGAAAAGTTTATGAGGGATGTGACATTTAAGTCCTATAAGTTTTACTGTGGTGACACTATGATATTTGACAACTGAGAGAAGACTACAGATTTGTATGTTTGATTTGCATTAATGTTAGAAACTGCAAGCTGTTAATACTAGAAATGCACCCCCTGCCCCAAATTTCTAAGAGAAAGTTAAATTTAAAATAGTTCATTGATACACTGTACATTAACATTATCAGTTTTGTGTTTTGTACACATCAATTTTTCAAATAACTTTTTCCCTAACAAATTAAGGTCATAGAAAAAAAATTCCATCCTTAATTAAAAGTAAAAATTTTTATTGCATTTTTTCATTTTATTTTCATTTTTCTGACCGACTGCTTAAATTTCGAGCTTTTATTTTTATTTTTATTTCGACCCCCCGACTCAAATTTCTGAAAAAAATTCCCGTAAAACAGAAAATAAAAAAATGTTGGCCTTACTGTGCAGTAAAGTCAGTGTTCAGAATTACTCAACCATAAAATGTATGACGTCACGTAGGGAAAGTGGTAAAAAGCCGAAAACACGTGCATATTGACGACGACATGTTTTTCAACACATCTCTTAGTACCACTTGCTGCACTTTAGTTAAACACATCGTTTTTCGGTATTTACAGACGATGTACATTTCTTGCAATCATGGTACGGTTGACGGAAGTTTCATGGGGTCTGGTTATTGCATTGCCCATTAAGTAAGGACAAAGGCAACAACAGGTTTCTGTGCAGTTTGTTGTGAATTTTTCCACCATAGAACGTCTTATCCATCGTCAAAAAGGGCCTAGAAAGGTTTTCAACCAACCGTGACAATGACTTTGACGCGTAACAGCTCCAAGATTGGGCTATTCATCCCGCCACCTGTATAATCCCATCGCATTACCCTAAAATTGCCATTATTACATTAGACTACAAGTAAAATTGATGCAAAGGATCAAATCGGCCGCAAACAAAATTTAGCATTTCAAAAAGTACTTTCCAAATTTTGAAAGCATCCATGCAAGGAAAGCACAAGATATTCGAAGCTGAAAGAGTGATCATTTTTATTTCAGACTGCCTACAAAGAAAAATAAATAAATAAATAATTTTAAAAAAATAAATTAGATAGAAATTTTAGTGCCTTTGCTCATCAGATTGATTCATCGATGTAATAAAGTCAATGATAAGTGATAAGAATTTATTGTCATCTAAATTATCCTGGATCTTTGTCACGTGATAATGCCCATGATTTCTGCAGAGTAGGCTATGCTGCACGGCGCGGTGCAAAATGTAGAAAAAATTATCCTTTTGTCATTCGCAGCTGCAGCATATTCAAAACAATTTTTACTAGTTGAACATCTTTTCAATTTTTATTCATCATGCACCTTTACCACTTCATTATTATCCGGAAAATCATAACGATTTGCTTTCATATCTTACACACTCCCATGATGGAGAGTACCTATTGTAAACTTTTTTTATAATCATAAATTATCAATTATCTGATGAGAAATGATAATGAAATTGAAACATAATAACAACAATGAAGACTTAGTTTAAAGCAAGTTTTTAAAACATTTCACTCATGATTTTATACATGTTATCATTTAAGAATTAATTTAATGAACTAATAAAGAAATAACGTCTCATTTCCCCAAGTGCACTTTCTAACACAACCACAAATAGATCGGCCGCTGCTGCGGCCGATAATGATAGTCGTTACATTCACCCCAAAACTGAAGGAAATCGATTTCGCGATTTTGGTTTGTGAACTCGTCAACTTTACGTTGGTGTTCTTCTCACTCGCGCACGCGTGCGTCGTTTGCCTATTTTCTTCGGCATGTCAACCCCCGTCCCAATGCTGCCATTGTTTCTCGACTTTCTCGCAAACTATCAAATTCATCCACTTGACTGGTCTCCGTAAAGACCATCTTTTCCGCATCGAACATCTTTGGGACTACGTGGACGATAGAGTTCAAAGTGCCCAAGCTGGTCTCAATCAGCTTAGGCTGCCTTGTCGGAAGGGTTGAATCATAGGCAATCAGATTTTGGAACGCAGTTCGCAGTTCGCAATTCGCAATTCAAAAGTGAACTGCATTCCAGAACGCAGTTCGCAATTCAAAATTTAAACATAAGTCATGGGGTCTGAAATTTTGAGGGTAGGCTACTAGTGGTCAGTTACCACTTCTATGAAAAAATGGTGATGGTACCATCTCTAGTTTCCGAGATATAGAACTCCAGTTTTTAGGCCTACTATATAATACTATATGAATAAACATCGGGTTCGGGGACATCGAATTCCCCTGTCCCGGGGTCTGAAATTTTGAGGGTAGGGTACTAGTGGTCAGTTACCACTTCTGTGAAAAAATGGTGATGGTACCATCTCTAGTTTCCGAGATATAGAACTCCAGTTTTTATACTTACAATATAATACTATATGAATAAACATCGGGCTCGGGGACATCGAAGTCCCCTGTCCCGGGGTCTGAAATTTTGAGGGTAGGCTACTAGTGGTCAGTTACCACTTCTGTGAAAAAATGGTGATGGTACCATCTCTAGTTTCCGAGATATAGAACTCCAGTTTTTAGGCCTACTAAAATAATACTATATGAATAAACATCGGGCTCGGGGACATCGAAGTCCCCTGTCCCGGGGTCTGAAATTTTGAGGGTAGGGTACTAGTGGTCAGTTACCACTTCTATGAAAAAATAGTGATGGTACCATCTCTAGTTTCCGAGAAATAGAACTCCGGTTTTTAGGCCTACTATATAATACTATATGAATAAACATCGGGCTCGAGGACATCGAAGTCCCCTGTCCCGGGGTCTGAAATTTTGAGGGTAGGGTACTAGTGGTCAGTTACCACTTCTATGAAAAAATGGTGATGGTACCATCTCTAGTTTCCGAGATATAGAACTCCGGTTTTTAGACTTACAATATAATACTATATGAATAAACATCGGGCTCGAGGACATCGAAGTCCCCTGTCCCGGGGTCTGAAATTTTGAGGGTAGGGTACTAGTGGTCAGTTACCACTTCTATGAAAAAATGGTGATGGTACCATCTCTAGTTTCCGAGATATAGAACTCCGGTTTTTAGGCCTACTATATGATACTATATGAATAAACATCGGGCTCGGGGACATCGAAGTCCCCTGTCCCGGGGTCTGAAATTTTGAGGGTAGGGTACTAGTGGTCAGTTACCACTTCTATGAAAAAATAGTGATGGTACCATCTCTAGTTTCCGAGATATAGAACTCCGGTTTTTAGGCCTACTATATAATACTATATGAATAAACATCGGGCTCGGGGACATCGAAGTCCCCTGTCCCGGGGTCTGAAATTTTGAGGGTAGGGTACTAGTGGTCAGTTACCACTTCTATGAAAAAATGGTGATGGTACCATCTCTAGTTTCCGAGATATAGAACTCCAGTTTTTAGACTTACAATATAATACTATATGAATAAACATCGGGCTCGGGGACATCGAAGTCCCCTGTCCCGGGGTCTGAAATTTTGAGGGTAGGGTACTAGTGGTCAGTTACCACTTCTATGAAAAAATGGTGATGGTACCATCTCTAGTTTCCGAGATATAGAACTCCGGTTTTTAGGCCTACTATATAATACTATATGAATAAACATCGGGCTCGGGGACATCGAAGTCCCCTGTCCCGGGGTCTGAAATTTTGAGGGTAGGGTACTAGTGGTCAGTTACCACTTCTATGAAAAAATGGTGATGGTACCATCTCTAGTTTCCGAGATATAGAACTCCGGTTTTCAGACTTACAATATAATACTATATGAATAAACATCGGGCTCGGGGACATCGAAGTCCCCTGTCCCGGGGTCTGAAATTTTGAGGGTAGGGTACTAGTGGTCAGTTACCACTTCTATGAAAAAATGGTGATGATACCATCTCTAGTTTCCGAGATATAGAACTCCGGTTTTTAGGCCTACTATATAATACTATATGAATAAACATCGGGCTCGGGGACATCGAAGTCCCCTGTCCCGGGGTCTGAAATTTTGAGGGTAGGGTACTAGTGGTCAGTTACCACTTCTATGAAAAAATAGTGATGGTACCATCTCTAGTTTCCGAGATATAGAACTCCGGTTTTTAGGCCTACAATATAATACTATATGAATAAACATCGGGCTCGGGGACATCGAAGTCCCCTGTCCCGGGGTCTGAAATTTTGAGGGTAGGGTACTAGTGGTCAGTTACCACTTCTATGAAAAAATGGTGATGATACCATCTCTAGTTTCCGAGATATAGAACTCCGGTTTTTAGACTTACAATATGATACTATATGAATAAACATCGGGCTCGGGGACATCGAAGTCCCCTGTCCCGGGGTTTGAAATTTTGAGGGTAGGGTACTAGTGGTCAGTTACCACTTCTATGAAAAAATGGTGATGATACCATCTCTAGTTTCCGAGATATAGAACTCCGGTTTTTAGACTTACAATATAATACTATATGAATAAACATCGGGCTCGGGGACATCGAAGTCCCCTGTCCCGGGGTCTGAAATTTTGAGGGTAGGGTACTAGTGGTCAGTTTCCACTTCTATGAAAAAATGGTGATGATACCATCTCTAGTTTCCGAGATATAGAACTCCGGTTTTTAGACTTACAATATAATACTATATGAATAAACATCGGGCTCGGGGACATCGAAGTCCCCTGTCCCGGGGTCTGAAATTTTGAGGGTAGGGTACTAGTGGTCAGTTACCACTTCTATGAAAAAATGGTGATGATACCATCTCTAGTTTCCGAGATATAGAACTCCGGTTTTTAGACTTACAATATGATACTATATGAATAAACATCGGGCTCGGGGACATCGAAGTCCCCTGTCCCGGGGTTTGAAATTTTGAGGGTAGGGTACTAGTGGTCAGTTACCACTTCTATGAAAAAATGGTGATGATACCATCTCTAGTTTCCGAGATATAGAACTCCGGTTTTTAGACTTACAATATAATACTATATGAATAAACATCGGGCTCGGGGACATCGAAGTCCCCTGTCCCGGGGTCTGAAATTTTGAGGGTAGGGTACTAGTGGTCAGTTACCACTTCTATGAAAAAATGGTGATGATACCATCTCTAGTTTCCGAGATATAGAACTCCGGTTTTTAGACTTACAATATAATACTATATGAATAAACATCGGGCTCGGGGACATCGAAGTCCCCTGTCCCGGGGTCTGAAATTTTGAGGGTAGGGTACTAGTGGTCAGTTACCACTTCTATGAAAAAATGGTGATGATACCATCTCTAGTTTCCGAGCTATAGAACTCCGGTTTTTAGACTTACAATATAATACTATATGAATAAACATCGGGCTCGGGGACATCGAAGTCCCCTGTCCCGGGGTCTGAAATTTTGAGGGTAGGGTACTAGTGGTCAGTTACCACTTCTATGAAAAAATGGTGATGATACCATCTCTAGTTTCCGAGATATAGAACTCCGGTTTTTAGACTTACAATATAATACTATATGAATAAACATCGGGCTCGGGGACATCGAAGTCCCCTGTCTCGGGGTCTGAAATTTTGAGGGTAGGGTACTAGTGGTCAGTTACCACTTCTATGAAAAAATGGTGATGATACCATCTCTAGTTTCCGAGATATAGAACTCCGGTTTTTAGACTTACAATATAATACTATATGAATAAACATCGGGCTCGGGGACATCGAAGTCCCCTGTCCCGGGGTCTGAAATTTTGAGGGTAGGGTACTAGTGGTCAGTTACCACTTCTATGAAAAAATGGTGATGATACCATCTCTAGTTTCCGAGATATAGAACTCCGGTTTTTAGGCCTTTTATATATAGACCTCCTATAAATAGCAGGCAAATCCCTTCCCATTATTTTTCTCTCTGGGAAAACACCCTGGATTTTATACGAAACTGTGTTTAGCTACCACATGTAATACTTAGTGAATAAACATCGGGCTTGGAGACATTTTAATTAATATACACAAGAACATTTTAAAACACTAGTCTCATAGCTTCCTTGATATTACAACTTTTAATATTTTTATTGCGGTAGATATGTTACATAATATATTTTTTCAGTTCTGTAAACCTTTTTCTTTTACTCTAAAGGCATCACTAAACACCTAAAGGGAATACTAGACAATGAATCAGTGAATGAACTCCTATGATTCCATCAATGAATGAACTACTATGAACCAATCTCTATTGAAATTAAAATTCCTCACAGCATTGCAATATGACGTACACGTTTTAGTTATCATTGAGAAAAGTGATTGTCACTTTGTTTAATATTTTGATACATATTTCAATAATTGTAATGTTATCCATTTTTGAAATTTCATGTTCATTTATGGTCATTTCAGAATAATATTATTTCATAAAAATTAAATAATCTGTCAACTAGACATAAACTGAATACATGTACATGTGCGTGGTAAGTAATTCGGGTTGATAGGTTGTTCACCATTTTTTAGACGAATCCGGCAATTTCAAAAAAGGGGGAGGGGGCGGGGGATTTTGAAAAAGTGGAAGATGATATCCAATATATAGAAGATATCAATATATATAATTTAAAACGAAATGTTCTTCTAATTTTAGAATTCATCCTCCATAAATATGTAGAAATAATATCTATATTTAATAAAGGAAAATCCAAAACCTTTTTTTCAAAGTAGAAATAATTTTTTTAAACTTTTGTTTGATATTATAAAATACATAGGCAACATTTTTTTAAAGATGTCAGACATAAATTAAAATATAAGCATATATATCAAAATGTAAATATGGAACATTTCGGTAAACAACCTTAATAAAGATGCTTAAAAACGGCTTGAATTTACGAAATAATCATTATATTAACTTTTAACTATTATTTTATAAATATATTTAAATTCTTAATACTAGTATCATGGAAATTTTCAATTAGAAGTATAAATATGAACATGTATGAAAAAAAAAAAAAACATAAGTAGAAGTAATTGCCCTTGCCAAACTTTTTTCTTTACTATTGACAAACTATAAAAGAAATATACTATTGAAAGATATTTTTACAATATTTCTATTACACCAAATGAAAGCAATTTTTTTAATGAGAATCATTCTTATTATCCACGAAGCTCAAAACCTATGACGTCACATAGGGTTGAAGATACCTTAAATATAAATAATAACTATAGACTCATGAAAGAAGTGTATATCCTTTCTAATCGTGCGTTGAGTTTGTAATACAGAGAGAGAGAGAGAGAGAGAGAGAGAGAGAGATTCCGAGATTCCAAAATCTAAAAAAAAAAAAAAAAAAAAAAAAAAAATCCGATAAAGTTAGTGTTCCTATGTGGATGCTTGTTCGGTTGGGGGGGGGGGTCATTTATAACGAATTTATTTAATGTGTTTGTTTGTTTGTTCTTTGATTAACGTCTCTTTCCAGAATTTTTCACTCATATGGAGACGCCACAAATTGGCGGTGGAGAGCTGCAAATTTTGACGTATACTCGGCACTCAGGGCCATTGAACAGTGAGGGATCTTTTTCGTGCCAGCATCTTCTACGACACGGGACCTCGGTTTATAAATACGGTCTCAGCCAAAGGACCGGTCTCGAAGAACTCAATGTTGTATTAAGTTCATTTAATTTATTGCTATTTGTTTTGTCCGTCGCAAACATTCCATTATTTTCAGTTTCCTCTCTGAGGCGCCGTTTCGGTATTTACTGCCATAAAGTGATATCACCTATTCAAATAGGTGATACCACCTAATCGAATAAGTGATATCACCTATTCCATTGGTGATACCAGTATCACCTATTCGAATAAGTGATATCACCTACTCAGCTTCTGAATTGGTGATATCACCTATTCGAATGGGTCATATCACCTTATCATATTGAAATGGTGATATCACTTAATCGAAAAGGTGATATCATCTATTCAAATTATTTTTGAAATAAAACTCCTCTCAAGACTAGAGACTCTGAAAGCCTCGTTTACTTTCACTTTAGTTTATAATTTGTTAATGTTATCGAAAAATCTCGTGAGTCAGGTGACAAGATTTATACAATTCATTCTTTTTGAACACGAATAATCATAACTGAGAGAACTCAGAAACTATCAATAAATTTTGCAAAACTAATCTGCGAGTGCAATTTATATATCTTTACAGGGATCGATAACATAAAGTCTTTATAATGTTTTGGATTAACTGGGCAGCCCAAATTTTCTTGGGGCCAATGGAAAACTAGATAGTCTTGAGGAAGGGAGCATTCATTATTTTATAATGTAAGAATTGCAATTAGGTGATATCACCTATTCCAATTTGTGATATCACTCATTCCAATTGAATGGGTGATATCACCTATTCGAATAGGTTATATCAATTATTCGAATAGGTGATATCACCTAGTCATCTCGAAAAGGTGATATCACCTATTCGAATAAGTGATATCACTTCAATTCAAGGGTGCCTCTTTCAAAATTGTGAAGTTTGAGACCCCCCTCCCCCCCACCCCACCCCCCGCCCCGGGCGAGGGGTACTGCGGGAGATGGTTCTATTGATTTAATAGTAATTTTATAGTGAAAATGCATTATTTCTGGGAAAATCTTCTTTGCTCCAGTGTATTAAGCAAACAAACCAAGTATATAGTTATGATGAGCATGGAAGCCTTTTCCAAAATTGTGAATGTCATGGCCCCTTGTTCAGGGATTCTGCGGCCAGTTTTACAAAAGACCAAAATTTAACTATGCTTATTACTCTCTATATTACAAATGTTAAAAAATCGTTTTAATCGTTTTGAAACGAATTTAACAAGATAATTTTAAGCTAGGAATTTCAAACAGAATTATCAATTCTGTAAAATTTTACAATCAACTTAAACCTTTGATCTTAGGCGTATTTTTTTTGTTTTTTGTTTAGGTCACCTGAGTCACTCAGGTGACCTATTGCTATCTCTTTTCATCCGTTGTCGTGCGTCGTCCGTCGTCCTTCGGTCGTAAACTTTTGAACATTTTCAGCTTCTTCTCTGGAACCAGCAAACCAATTTCAACCAATTTTGGCATATAGCATCTATGGGTGAAGGGAAACAAAAATTTTGAAATTCGTGGCCCCTGCCCCCCTGGGGCCTGCGGGGTGGGGCTAAAACCATCAAAATTAATGCAATCCTTAAAAATCTTCTTCTTTACCCCAGGACATCAAGCAGTCAAACTGTTGGCATGAATATAATAAGCGCTGAGCCCTCCACCAAAATTGTGAAATTCATGGCCCCAGGGTTAGGGGTTCTGGTGCTAGGGCGGGGCTATATAGATCATATAGTGAAAGTGCATTATTTCTTTGAAAATCTTCTTCTCTACTCCTGGGTATTATTGAAACAAATTGAATACATAGTTATGATAAGCAAGTGTGACTCTACCAAAATTGTGAAATTCATAGCCCCAGGGTCAGGAGTTCTGGTGCTAGGGCGGGGCTATATAGATCATACAGTGAAAGTATATTATTTCTTTGAAAATCTTCTTCTCTGCTCCTGGGTATTATTTAAACAAATGCATAGTTATGATAAGCAAGGATGCATCTTCCAAAATTGTGAATTTCATGATCCCTGGATCAGAGATTCTGATGTTAGGGCGGGGCTCTATTAATTATAGAGTGAAAATGCATTAATGCTTTAAAAATCTTCTCTGCACCTGGGCATTCAGAGGCAAAAAAAGTAAAAGTTTTAATAAGGAAGGGTATTTTTACCAGATTTTTAAACATCAGGAGCATTTGGTCAAGTGTTCTGGTCCAGGCCAGGGCTCTATTAATTTGTAGTCTATTGTGAGGAGTTATTCCCCTTTGCCATTTACTTGTGATAATTAATCACTGTAAATAATGTACTTGAAAGGTTAATAGAATAGGAGAATTATGCAAGAATTTTTATTGTATGATACAAAAAGTACTTTCATAGTTTTAATGATCAGGTAGACTTGTAAATAATAGATAAATAAAAATGAGACAAAAATAACTTGTCTTATTAAATGTTCATCAAAGACCAAGGGAGGCCAGTGTAAGAGATTTCAACAAGGAATTAAAAGAGTACAGAAGCACTGATAGTTTGTTTACATACTGTCTGGTGAGAGTGATAAATGGGGAACAGATTAGAACCTAATTTATGAACTGTTAATGAATACTAGACAAATAATATTGTTGATCCTGATCACCCTATTTTTCTTGCTTTTGGGGAACAAAGCTTCACCTTTCAGTTAATCTTATACTCTATGGATCCTCTAAATTGTTGTCAGTATTATACTCAGGTGACTGTTAAGGCCCTTGGGCCTCTTTTTCTTCTTTTTTTTTATGGTAAAACGTGCCCAAGGTCTACGAGAGGGGCTCTATTTTTTATATTGTTTAAATGCATCAATTCTCTGAAAATCTTCTCTATCCCTGGGAATTTAACAGACAAACTAACTACATGGTTATGATAAGTAATTTGCCTTTTCCAAAATTGTGGAAGTGCATGAATTCTTTGAAAATCTTCTCTGCTACTGAGTACTTAGCAGATGAACTAAATACATGCTTATGATGAGCAAGGATGCTACTTTCAAAATTGTGAAAATTGTCACCCAGGATTAGAGTGTTAATGTCGGGGCATGTCTGTGGAATACATGTATACTATGAAAATGAAATATAGTGATAATGCAATATTTCTTTGAAAATACGGTCTCATCCGAAGGACCGGTCTCCACGTCTCACAGTGGGATTCGAACCCGCGACGTAAGGATCAACTCCTTACTCTGCAACTTTATAGCGAACGCTCTAACCACTTCGCCACGTGGGTCAGGGGTTTGGCTCTGTTGACTGTATACTAAAAATGCAGTATTTCTTTGAAAATCTTCCCCTCTGCCCATGGGTATTTAGTAAACAAACTAAATGCATGGCTATGATAAGCAAGGGTGTCTCTTCCAAGATTGTAAATTTTATGGCCTCTGGGTTAAAGGCTCTGGTGTTAGGATGGAGCTATGTTGAATCTGTGGTGAAAATGCATTATTTCTTTCAAATTTTCCATTCATCTCTGCGCCTGGACATTTAGGAGGGAAAAAGAATATATATAAAACTGAAATAAATAAGATTATTTTTACAAGGTTTTTGAAATTCTGCACCATTTGGTCAATTTATCATTTTGTATTCTACTGACAGAAGTTATTCCACTTTGTTATTCACCTATGATAGTTAAAAACTGTAAATGTAATTGAAGGGTCAACAGAATAACAGAATTTTACAATTTTGACAAGAAGTATTTTCTTAAATAATGTCAGATAGACATTCAAATAATAGCTGAATAAAACAGAGGCCAATGTGAGAGAGAATGAGATAGGTTTACTAACAGTGCTCAAGAACTATTGTGTTGTTTAGTCTGCATGAGAATAGTGACAAACTGGGCAAGTACAGGCAAGTAAATAAATCAATTTTTATATTTGCTCTTGAACAATAAATTAATTTTGTTGCTGATCCCTGTTCAGTATGTTCATATTTCTCTTATTTTGGGGCAACATAGCTTTATTTATCGGCGTCTTTGTTTTACTTCATGTTCAATCTCCTGATCCTTTATATTGTGACATTATACTCAGGTGACCTAGGACCCTTGAGCCTCTGTTCCAGAAATATTTCGGGAAGTGGTTAGTTTAATTTGACGACTAGATCCCCACTAAAAATTTCAATCCTCTATGTTACGGGTTTTTCAATATTTCTGAGCATGATGTTTAAAAAATGCGGGACCTATCGAAAGGATCAAGATTCGAGGTCAGATCTTAAATCGTAAAACACGACGGCATCACCATGTTTTTCATAAAGGTTTTTTGACAATAATACCCAATGCGTCTCGAATATGTTTCATAGTATCCAGCACTTAAATTTATCCCTATTGTACAAGTTCTAAGTCGGAAGTCAATTGGCTTCATAAAATTCCTAATGAAGAACACAGATGGACCTGGGCCAAAATGCAAACCTGAGAAACTTTAGCCCCGCTTTTATTTAAAAGAAATTTCTCTTTTCTTTTTTTTTTTAAGAAAAACTGTGATTCAGTAATTATTATAGACCTTACTCGAAGTGGTATCTGAATCAACACAGCATACGCGCGCATGCTTTGATATCAACGTGACTATATTGGAACTGAAGTTCTGGAAAAGAGTTTTTTTTTCTCTTTTACTTGTAATAAGATTTGATCTCAATTTTAGCCATCTCCATTACAAGATTAAAAAAGGGAATCAACACAACTTGGATATGTCTCAAGATTAAGGGTTAAATATTGTGCTCAACCTGCAATGGACCAATAATTCTTGAAAAGATTTGATAAATCCAATATATCTTTCAGTTTAAAACGAGTACTTAAAATTTCAGACCCCGGGGCAGGGGACTTCGATGTCCCCGAGCGCGATGTTTATTCACTTTTTATAAAGTTGCCATAAAAAGTGGAGGAGTGTATCTCGAAAACTAGAGATGGTACCATCACCGTATTTTCACAGAAGTGGTAATTGACCACTAGTACCCTACCCTCAAAATTTCAGACCCCGGGACAGGGGACTTCGATGTCCCCGAACCCGATATTTATTCATATAGTATTATATTGTAAGTCTAAAAACTGGAGTTCTATATCTCGGAAACTAGAGATGGTATCATCACCATTTTTTCACAGAAGTGGTAACTGACCACTAGTAGCCTACCCTCAAAATTTCAGACCCCGGGACAGGGGATTTCGATGTCCCCGAACCCGATGTTTATTCATATAGTATTATATATTAGCCATAAAGAGTGGAGGGGTGGATCTCGGAAACAAGAGATCGTACCATCACCATATTTTAACAGAAGTGGTAACTGACCACTAGTAGCCTACCCTCAAAATTTCAGACCCCGGAACAGGGGACTTCGATGTCCCCGAGGCCGATGTTTATTCATATAGTATTATATAGTGGGCCTAAAAACTGGAGTTCTATATCTCGGAAACTAGAGAGGGTACCATCACCATTTTTTCATAGAAGTGGTAACTGACCACTAGTAGCCAACCCTCAAAATTTCAGACCCCGGGACAGGGGACTTCGATGTCCCCGAACCCGATGTTTATTCATATAGTATTATATAGTGGGCCTAAAAACTGGAGTTCTATATCTCGGAAACTAGAGATGGTACCATCACCATTTTTTCACAGAAGTGGTAACTGACCACTAGTAGCCTACCCTCAAAATTTCAGACCCCGGGACAGGGGACTTCGATGTCCCCGAACCCGATGTTTATTCATATAGTATTATATAGTAGGCCTAAAAACTGGAGTTCTATATCTCGGAAACTAGAGATGGTACCATCACCATTTTTTCACAGAAGTGGTAACTGACCACTAGTACCCTACCCTCAAAATTTCAGACCCCGGGACAGGGGACTTCGATGTCCCCGAACCCGATGTTTATTCATATAGTATTATATAGTAGGCCTAAAAACTGGAGTTCTATATCTCGGAAACTAGAGATGGTATTATCACCATTTTTTCACAGAAGTGGTAACTGACCACTGACCACTAGTAGCCTACCCTCAAAATTTCAGACCCCGGGACAGGGGATTTCGATGTCCCCGAACCCGATGTTTATTCATATAGTATTATATAGTAGGCCTAAAAACTGGAGTTCTATATCTCGGAAACTAGAGATGGTATCATAACCATTTTTTCACAGAAGTGGTAACTGACCACTAGTAGCCTACCCTCAAAATTTCAGACCCCGGGACAGGGGACTTCGATGTTCCCGAGCCCGATGTTTATTCATATAGTATTATATTGTAAGTCTAAAAACTGGAGTTCTATATCTCGGAAACTAGAGATGGTACCATCACCATTTTTTCACAGAAGTGGTAACTGACCACTAGTAGCCTACCCTCAAAATTTCAGACCCCGGGACAGGGGACTTCGATGTCCCCGAACCCGATGTTTATTCATATAGTATTATATAGTGGGCCTAAAAACTGGAGTTCTATATCTCGGAAACTAGAGATGGTACCATCACCATTTTTTCATAGAAGTGGTAACTGACCACAAGTACCTACCCTCAAAATTTCAGACCCCGGGACAGGGGACTTCGATGTCCCCGAACCCGATGTTTATTCATATAGTATTATATAGTGGGCAAAAAAAATGGAGTTCTATATCTCGGAAACTAGAGATGGTACCATCACCATTTTTTCATAGAATTGGAAACTGACCACTAGTAGCCTACCCTCAAAATTTCAGACCCCGGGACAGGGGACTTCGATGTCCCCGAACCCGATGTTTATTCATATAGTATTATATAGTAGGCCTAAAAACTGGAGTTCTATATCTCGGAAACTAGAGAGGGTACCATCACCTTTTTTTCATAGAAGTGGTAACTGACCACTAGTACCCTACCCTCAAAATTTCAGACCCCGGGACAGGGGACTTCGATGTCCCCGAACCCGATGTTTATTCATATAGTATTATATAGTAGGCCTAAAAACTGGAGTTCTATATCTCGGAAACTAGAGATGGTACCATCACCATTTTTTCATAGAAGTGATAACTGACCACTAGTAGCCTACCCTCAAAATTTCAGACCCCGGGACAGGGGACTTCGATGTCCCCGAACCCGATGTTTATTCATATAGTATTATATAGTGGGCAAAAAAAATGGAGTTCTATATCTCGGAAACTAGAGATGGTACCATCACCATTTTTTCATAGAAGTGGTAACTGACCACTAGTACCCTACCCTCAAAATTTCAGACCCCGGGACAGGGGACTTCGATGTCCCCGAACCCGATGTTTATTCATATAGTATTATATAGTAGGCCTAAAAACTGGAGTTCTATATCTCGGAAACTAGAGATGGTACCATCACCATTTTTTCATAGAAGTGGTAACTGACCACTAGTACCCTACCCTCAAAATTTCAGACCCCGGGACAGGGGACTTCGATGTCCCCGAACCCGATGTTTATTCATATAGTATTATATAGTAGGCCTAAAAACTGGAGTTCTATATCTCGGAAACTAGAGATGGTACCATCACCATTTTTTCATAGAAGTGGTAACTGACCACTAGTACCCTACCCTCAAAATTTCAGACCCCATGACTTATGTCTAAATTTTGAATTGCGAACTGCGTTCTGGAATGCAGTTCACTTTTGGATTGCGAATTGCGAACTGCGAACTGCGTTCCAAAATCTGATTGCCTGAATGATATCCCTAGTAGAAGGATAAACACACTGATGAACTCCTTGCATGGGAGAATCAAGGCTGTGACAGATGCACGAGGGAGACATGTGACATAATGAGAATTTTCAATTTTCACTTTTGGGGGGTACATATGAGTTTGAATAGCTCATGAATTATTGGGGGAAATCAAATGAGATTTTGGTTACTTGTTTATTAAAGATGAAATTTAATGTTAGCTAGGAATACTGAAAAATATGTTTGAAAAATATAACCTTATTTCACCTATAAAGTTTACCCTGCGTTTCTTTTTCCTTTCAGTATATATAATGACTTCATAGAAAAGCATATCGACAGAGCACGAAGTGCAAGGTCGATATGTTTTTCTGTGAAGTCGATATATCTATAGGTTGACCGAATGAAAGGGCAACATTTGATTTATTATTTTTTAGAGAGATTGACAAGACAAGATTTGAAAATAATAAAAACAAATCTTGAGTTTTCATACAGAGACCAAATTATAGTTACCTGTTTAATAATTTATGTCACTGTGTTACGTACCTTTATACTGATAGAGTATTTTAGGGAATGTACCAATTAATAAGGCTACAACTGGTTTATTATAATTTTTATCAATCTCTGAAAAATAGATCTTATTAAATTTGCTTAACATAAAGCAGATCAATATTCAAGGCATTGTTACATCTTATTATTTATTACAGAACATCACAATTACAATTTTTAGAAACTGAAATATCGGGGGGGGGGGGGGGTCAGAAACATCAAGTCATATGAGCTTTGTAAACTCAACACTATTATTGTTTTATAGAAGATTATTTCCATTTTTAGAAACAGCAGGTCAATATATATATATATATATATATATATATATATATATATATATATATATATATATATATATATATATATATATATATATATATATATATATATATATATATATATATATATATATATATTTTCCTCTATTATTCCAAGCTCTCTGCTGATTTGCTTAAACGCGATCACATGATCAAGTATATAATATAGATATATAATATAATATATATATATATATATATATATATATATATATATATATATATATATATATATATATATATATATATATATATATATATATATATATATATATATATATATATATATATATATATATATATATATATATTCACTTACAAAGTGAATTTCTCTGCGCTTTCTATATGAATATTTCTTCACTTAGGGCAGTTATAATATTAGTTTAAGAGTTAGTGTAGATTAAAATAAAATTAATTTGCAATGTGTATCGGTGACGATCCTGTTGTAAAACTTATTTAATAATAACTGTATCTCACTTTTATTCTCAATGATCGTGTAATGTAGGGCGGCGCGAGAATATCATGGGCATTGAAAGCATGTTTTTTGACTTGCCTACATGGCCGAACGGTCTAGCGCGCTGTACCTGTACTGCTAGGAGACAGACTCCGTAGGTCGGGAGTTCAACCCTGGATGGGGACGGAAGTGGGTAACCTTATAAACCTTATAAAGTGAATCTCTCTCTCTCTCTCTATCACCTTAGATATATCCTTTGTTTAACAGTAAAACATTTATCATCAAAGAAATTTTATCAAGGTTGGGTACGTGTAATCAATAAAAAGTGGCGTCACATTATACGTATTTCGGAAACAGAATCTACACATTACAACAGAATACGCCGGAAATGACATCAAAGACATTTTATTCATAGTAATAATTACGTGCCTGATTAACACTAATTCTCTCCATGAATGGGAATATTTTTTAATACTAATTACAATTTACAATCAGAGATCATGTGTTTCACTAATTTTATCCTTTTATTTTTTGTTGCCCTCACAGGAAATTGAAAATCAATCCAGGAAGAGTTCATAATTGGACTTTTTCATGCAACAATGGTTACATTAAAAGAACTTAATGAAAGCATGTTAAAATCAAATTCCGATTTTTAAAAAAACTAGATCAACGTTTCTTAAGAGTAGCAGAATGGTATATATGTTCATGCGCTCATGTTTTCTAAAGTGGATTATTTTTGTGTTAATTAATAGTAAAAACATTGACAGGATGTTTTGAGCGACAATAAAGGATGGATCTTAGGAGTAAGATAACGTGCTACTTGATGAGAGATTACTCTTTTCAAAAACAACACATCGATCGAAGTGCTTACAATGTGTTACATACTCGTATGATGGAGATGTATGAAATTAAATATTACTCTCTGACAAATGTTTATCTATTACTCTGCCCCTCCCCTCTTTCGCATTTTTTTAACAGTTACGGTGACTTTTACGTTGATGTTGTTTACAGTTGCGACTATTGCCTTGCAGTTGTCTCAGTTTTCAACACTTCTGGCTATTATTACAGCGTGGTTGTCAATATCTGACATACTGTGTGGTTGCTTGCAGTTGTCTACAGTGACTCTTACGTTGTAGTTGTTTACAGTTGTGACTATTAGTCTATTACCTCGTGGAATTCTCAGTTATCAACACTTCTGACTATTATGTTGTGGTTATCTAAAGCTATGTCTTACTGATTGGTTGTTTACAGTTGTGACTATTACCTCACGGATTTCTCAGTTATCAACACTCTGACTATTATGGCATGGTTGTCTACTGCTATGTCTTACTGATTGGTTGGTTACATTTGTGACTATTAGCCTATTACCTCGTGGATTTCTCAGTTATCAACACTCTGATTATTATGGCGTGGTTGTCTACAGCTATGTCTTACTGATTGGTTGGTTACAGTTGTGACTATTAGCCTATTACCTCGTGGTTTTCTCAGTTATCAGCACTCTGACTATTATGGCGTAGTTATCTAAAGCTATATCTTACTGATTGGTTGTTTTTAGTTGTGGCTATTACCTCGTGGTTTTCTCAGTTATCGACACTCTGACAATTATGACGTAGTTGTCTACAGCTATGTCTTACTGATTGGTTATTTACAGTTGTGACTATTACCTCGTGGTTTTCTCAGTTATCGACACTCTGACAATTATGACGTAGTTGTCTACAGCTATGTCTTACTGATTGGTTATTTACAGTTGTGACTATTACCTCGTGGTTTTCTCAGTTATCAATACTCTGACTATTATGGCATTGTTGTCTGTATCTACTGATTGGCTGTTTACAGTTGTGACTATTACCTCGTGGTTTTCTCGGTTACCTTCACTCTGACTATTATGGCGTGGTTGTCTTCAGCTATGTCTTACTGATTGGCTGTTTACAACTGCCTATCGAGGTCAGATTTATCTACATGTACATAGCAAACTTTATGTACTGCTAGGTTTATAAAAGTAAACTGTCGCCCGCATGGTGCAGTGGTTAGAGTGTCTGCTCTAGAGTCGCGAAGTAAGGAGTTGATCCTTACGTCGCTGGTTCGAATCCCACTGTGGGACGTGGAGACCGGTCCTTCAGATGAGACCGTATAAACCGAGGTCCCGTGTCGCAGTAGGTGCTGGCACGAAAAAGATCCCTCACTGCTCAATGGCCGTAAGTACCGAGTATAGGACAAAATTTGCAGCTCTCCACCGGCAAGTGGTGGCGTCTCCATATGAGTGAAAAATTCAGAGTGGACGTAAAACAACATACAAACAAACAAAAATAAAAGTAAACGTCTGACCAGTTCAAATGATTACCAGAGTGTCTTATTTATTGATATTAAAAATAGTTAGTGAGTACAGTTTAATGGACAGGTTATATTTCAAACTGACATCATAAACATCATGCTATGTGACCCATACAGTTTTAATGTATAGTTTAATTTTTACATAGGATATGTATAGAAACAAGTTAATTCAGACAATGTGTCTTCCGCTTAAGGGTAACATAAGTGGGTCAAGACTTTATAACGCAGATGGAGAAAGAAAAGAAGGATTGACCTTAACCTTTCACCTTTTATCCTAAAAATTAATAGGGTCATTCACTCATTCTTAAGTTAGAATCATTACCTTTACTTTCATAGCAAAAACTCAAAAAAGAAAGTAACCTTGTGGAAACTTCTTAATCAAATTATTTTATATTTGAATTTCTTCCCTTGACCTAAGACCTTTTAACCTCAAAATCAATAGTTTACTCTTTAAGTCATATTGAGTTATGATTTAAAATGTCATTAAAAGAGCTCAAAGGGAAGTAAAGTTATCAAATGGAAGTCATTTCATGCACTTCATGATTATTTTTTTTTACCTTGACCTTTTGACCCAAAAAGAAAGGACTTTTTGAGCCATTATCCAGACACCTTTAGGTATTACACATATAGCTGACATACGGACGAAGGAACAGACCCTCGGTCTTAGAAAAAGCAGGGGTAGAAAAAATACATCAGTTTGAATATAGTAAAATAAAGTTAGCGTTTTTTGTGACTTTTGAAATTGCAACATATGTCCAAAATTGCAATTTTAAATATACTTAGTAGAAGGTTTTCAATCTTTCTTTTATGTATATATAAATAACAGTTGTATAATTAATACACACACTAGGGTGAACACAAAATAATTAATATTTGCCTCTGTTTTGAATTTGAATTTATGAAAATCAAAATTTAAAATGATGATACAATGACCAGGATTTTATGAATGGAAGTTTAAATATACATTTTATTTGTGCTTTTCCAAAAGGCACTCCCATAAAGTAAAATAACATTTTTTTAAAACTTCGAATGGATCTAAGTAAAGACAAGAACAGTTGACAGTAGTTGATTGTACTTACCTTCTACCCTGATGGTCTCCAAAACAGACTGGATCACACACGGTCTCCGTATCAGGTATTTATATCAACACTCATTATAATTTATTAAGACCGATTATTTCAATACATGCGTTCCCCAGTCGCAGAACTTAAATAGGACGTCAGAACTTTGAGCCTCAATTTTCAATATTCAAAATATGTTCGATTAACCAATGATAGTGCGTCTCCATCATTGCGGGATGTCATAAAAAAGGTAGCTGTTTACAAGAAATCTCAGTACGCTTGTCACTAGTAAATTTAAGATTTATAGTAAATTTTAGTAAACCTCTTCAAAAAGGATACCGTTTTCAATGATTTGCCAGTGTGAGTTTTAACAAACTATATGGCTTCAATAATTGAAGTATGCCCTCCACAAGATGAGATATACTCGGTTTAACCTGGTTTTCTGTCGCTAAGTCGCCCACAGGCCCGTAGAACGCGGGGGGGGGGGGGGGCTACCCACTTTTTTCAGAGTATAGTATTTTGCTATTGTAAATTTTCAAAATTTTAAACTTTTTGATGTTGTAAGGTCGAGCACTGAGAAATTCCAAGATATGGAGAGTAAATAACCTCTTTTTTTTTTTTTTTTTTTTTTTTTTTTTTTTTTTTTTTTTTTTGCTTGTCAGATAAGTTGGGGAAGTTGGCCGTCCTTTTGGTAAGTTTAGTTTTTTTTCTGCTTGTCAGATTTGTTTTGGAAGGTGCCCCCCCCCCCCACTTTTGAAACCGTTGTTACGGGCCTGGCCCAAATAACGCCAGTTCCATAACCCTCGAACCATATAACTGTATTGTAATAAGTTCAACCTTCAGTTGTTAAATGTGTGTCATAATCATGAAACAAAGGTCAAGGTCATTGGGCGATAAGATTGTAGATAAAATAAATTATTATCTGATTGAATAATTTCTATCTCTCTGATTGGCTGAGATTCAACAATGTAGAAAAAATACTACGTTATATTCACCTGCACGTGACCTTCCAGGTGAAAAGAAGGATTTATTTTCTCTACATTAGTCTTAAAATAGATCGGGAAATTCCAAATTGATAGAAATAGTTTTGAAAAGCTATTTCACTTGCTACCGACTTCCACTCGGGTGAACATAACGTTAGGGAATATATGATTTTGGGTGGGGGTTGGGTGCAGGGGACCTTCCTCCCCCTCCCCCAACATTTTTTTCCTAACGTAAATCTTTACTTAAATTTTAATTTAGACTAAAAATATTCATTGAAAGACTGGTCCCCCACTAATGGACCTTATTCACCCCACCCCTGAAACAAAATTTGAAGTTAAAAGAATTCTCTTTTCGTGGGAGCTCATCAAATATTTTTCTTCAGCTGTCATGCTAACGCCCCCTCCCCCCTCCCCATTCAAAATTTATTCTATAAAAGGGACTGACATAATATCTTTTTTTCTTGATTTGAAAATTCCAAATTAATACGACTGATCATGTATATTTAACCCCGCTTCTCTCATTGCATTTAGCTTGGACCTCAGCAAATGTAAACAAGATGGCATGAACTGCTTAATGAGTTCGTATCATTTAATTATTGAGTCATATAACAAAACAATTATTGCTGTTTTTGAGGTCAATACGATGATTTAGCCATCTTCAAAGTACAATATATTCACCTTGCCCTTCTGGCTTGGTGAATATTGTACTCCTCGGGTGGCTAAGTCATCGTATTGACCTCAAAAACAGCAATAATTGTATACTTGTGCCCGGGCATAACTCTGGAACCCTTTATTAAAATGATTTCAAATTTTAGTAAGTACATGTAGTTGCCCTCAGTCAAACGTCAATATGTCACTTTGTAATGAGATAGTGAAATCCTGTCTCACCCAACATTTTTCAATAATGATTGGAATAAATTTAAATTTGAGTTATAATTATGTTCTAACTTATGACTTAAAGGTGTATTATGATATCATTTTAGGTTTCATATCTTTCAGGTCAAGATATTTTCAACGAAGTCATGATGATGGCCTGGGGTTTGATTGGGAAAGAAAGGGACGTTTATTAAAAAAGACAATTAATAGTTTCATTGTATAGTGTACAAAAAGAGTATTAAATTTTTATCGATTGAATAAAAAATACGGGAAAAAATTAAAAAAAAAAAATATTTCACCCTCTGCTAAAAAATAAATTTGGCAAAAACACGGACACCACTCTACTAAAAATTGACAAAACACGGATGCCAACCTTTATCAAAAATCATGAAAAGAGCATGGACCCCAGACTGCGGGTGAATGTTCTACATGTATGCAAAGTGTTCACATGGTGCTTGGAAGGTTAATTACGGAAAGACAGATAAATGTTAAGTTGGCTACAAGAGGTTCCTTTGAAAGTGTTGTGAAAAGTTTTTGAGACTAATTCACAGCTGTCAAAGTAAAAGAAAAAAGGTAAAAACAAAATCTATCTCTTTCCTAAACCCATGGTCCACAATAATTTTGCATATTTCTTTAGACGTGATAAAAACAAGAATATTGCTCAGATTCGTAAAAAAAAATCTCTAGAAAGATTCTTTAGCAACAAATTTCTATGCAAGCGTGAAGATACATGCATTATACAAAGACTTTATGAATAATAAATATCATTACAGAACATAATTATTAAAAAATGCATTTGCTTTACATGATGCGCACCTTTGGGAATATTTTAGATGTTTTTAAGCCATTCAAATTTGAATACTATTACAAAGCTGAAACATGGTATTATTGCATGTAATCATTTTTAAATATATTTAGTCAATATCTAAATACATTTGGTTGGTTCCATAGGTGTGGAATTTTAATCTATTAACTAATTGAATGTCTCTTAAGAAAACAAAAAATATGCAAATGATGTGAATTATTTAATTCCTACTAATGTTTAGCATCGCAACAAGCCAGACAAGTTTATTGGTATTCTGTGTAAACTTATGTTTCGTAATGTAATTGACATGACCTTGAACCTTTTTTCTGATTTTTAATATCTATCAGATTCAAAATGTAGATAGGATTTGTAGATCTGAAAAAATACTAAAATGCTCATTTCAAATTCAATAAAGAAGCCTTCATTTACTGCATGTTTAATATCCTTACAAATATGTTTTTGTTAAGATTCTTTAAAATATGAACATTTAAAGTGGATTACAATACAGTTTGTTGCAGATTTCCTAGACTCAAAAGCGTAAAACACAGAATTCTCATTTTCATCATCTCTTGAATTTGTCCTTTATGCAACACAGACCAATTTTTTTTTTTAAAAAATGTTTATCATTAGTTATATTATTTATATTTATTAACTTAGAATCAGCGAGGTCGAACGATCCACATGGAAGATGGGATGCTAGCCAGGTCGGCGGTTAACACAACGCACAGGGCAACCTGATGAGACGGAGAAGGAAGAGGTTCACGACAAAAGAGCACGGGGACATAGTCTCCGTGTTTTAGGCAATGATGAGGTTCACACGAAGAACTCCACACCAGAGATAAAACAATCAGCTACAGGAGAACAGCAATTAACAGCAAGAACACACTAACACACACGCAGATCACAGTTGGCTTTATAAGGAAGAGGAAAATAAACTAGTCAAAGAGTAGCAGTTAAAGTGACTGGGAACAACCTGACGCAAATGTGGATGCAGTTTTGAATTCAATAACAGAATACAAAAAAGGTCTTGACAGGTTTGGTTTTAGACTAGAAGGAAAAGTTTAGAGAGAGAGAGAGAGAGAGAGATACAGGAGAGAAGTGAAAATAACAAAGATGAGACGAGATCAGAGACATCTTCGATTACAAAAGGCAAAGAGGTAGAGAAAACAACACTACACAGTGAAGAGATTACATCAGGGAACGTCGTAAGATAGCAAGAAGAGCAAAGAAAGCATGCGGAGAAGGAAGCAGCGTGATAGAGCAAGAACATGGTTGTTAGGAAATAAAGGATCTGGATCGTTGAGATCTACAAAGGAGGATGTGGGAGATTACTTGAGGGAGATGTACAATGAACCACAGGAAGGAAAACAAGGGAATTTGGAGTATTTGGTACAATCTGACGAGCCATGCAAAACAACTCTTTAATGAATCACCATCGAAGGTAAAGAAAGATACTGTAATCAGCGTGATTTAGAAAGTCAGATCATTGTCAGCGCCAAATGGGGTGCAATTTAAAGTTCATAAGAACTGTCAAAGGTTAACAAGTCTGGAAACTGACTAGAGTTGTCTGGGGAGAGGCCAATTAGCAGATAGCCTGTACAAAGCAGAAAGCTGTTTTATTTCCAAAGAGAAGAAATCAGAAGTTCTACAACTGGCCATGGTAAGGACAATGTCCCTCCTGAATGTAGAAGGCAAAATATACCTTGCAATTTTAGCCAGGAGAATGTCGGATTACATGTAAATGTTTGGGAACCAATACACAATTATCGCTGTGTAGAATGGAAGAATAACAGGATTATAAGGATGTATTGAGCACACGATAATCCGCAAAACCAAAGAGGCTTAAGGGGAACTGACAATGATCTGGTTAGATTTAGCAAATATGTATGGGACAGTTCCCCCACAAGCTTGTTGAGATGATGCTTTGAAGATAGCATGTACCGGAAAAGTCAAAGGCAATTATGAAAGACTACTGACCACCCCCAGATGAGATTTACAACAGGACGACAATGCTTACGCCTCACAAAAATATTAACTGCTTTAAAGGAGATACTTCAGACGTAGTGTTCTACTTTTTTTTTTTTTACAATTGGTGTAAATCAGATGTGGATACTCAATATCTCCAAAGAACTTTTAGAAAATTTAAAATCACCAAATTTTTCAAAAGTCAGTAACATCAAAACGTACAACTTTTCTACACAGTTTACAACCACTCTTCACGATAAATTAAAAACTTTTTTTGATATCATAGACAACTGCTTCCTTAATAAAAAAAAAAGGAACTCGAAAATTTTTATATCTTGTGATTGGTCATCAATAAAATTATTTTGTTAAAAATCACTCTGATTCTACACACAAGTACCCTAAAGTTGATAAAAGGATGCTGGAGTTCCTCATTGACAACGTCTATGTAAATCTCGGAGATCAGGTATTCCAACAAACTGTTGGAATGCCTATGGGCACTAATTGTGTTCCTTTATTAGCCGACGTGTTTTTTTTATTACTTTGAAGAAGAAATAATTCAAAAACTTCTACATGAGAAGAAGAAAACATTTGTTGTGACTTTCAATTCCACATTCAGACATATCGAAGACGTTTTATCACTTAACAATAGCTACTTCCATTCATATGACGACTCGATATATCCCAGTGAACGCGAAATAAAGGATACTGCAGAGTCTGCCACAAGTTTGACTGACTTCAGATTATAAGGGCCAACTATCAATTAAATTATGTGACAAACGAGATGCCCTCGCTTTTCCAACGTCAAATTTCCATATTTATGTTGTAATATTCTGCTATTAACTGCATATGGTGTTTACGTCTCCCAACTTATTCGATACTCAAGAGCATGCATAGAGTACATTCAATTTTTGAACCAAGGCAGACTACTGACAGATAAGTTGACAATACATGGATTTCAAAAACCTCTTTTAAAGTGAGCATTACGGAAATTCTAGGATCGTTATAATGACCTTTCTAGCAAATATAACCAAACACTACTGTGTAGTATTTTGGCTGACGTGATTCATACCAATAGTTAGGCCTTTGTTTTTATACTCAGTTTGACTACGGAATATTCCTTCTACCTGATCAATACATTGGGCTCACTACGGGTGTGACCGGTCGACAGGGGATGCTTACTCCTCTTAGGCACCTGATCCCACCTCTGGGATTTCCGTGGTCCATGTTTTATGCCGTATTGAGAGATTTGTAGTGTTTGTAGAATTTTTTTTTTAGATCGATCACTGTTCGTAATCTTTACTTTTACATTGGAAGAGCAGATGGCCATGGATGTAGTCAAAAGTGCTCCGATCACCTTGGATAATTTTTATGGATGTCAGGACAATTATGACAAGTCAGTTATTGAAGCCAAATGGACCACTACAAGACTTAGCTACAGACCAGTAGCTCGCTGGTCTGAAAAAAAAATTGGGATGGACGACCATGGAGCTACAGTGCCACCCATTGAAAAAAGTGTGTATTTATTGCGCACAAAAATCAGTTAACGATGTCCTTCAAAGCTCATTTAATCTTGCAACATGGGGATCGACAGATGATTCAAAGTGTGTCCTCTGTAGTAAACCAGCCAACATGGAGACATGTCAACCTTCTCATAGACTTTTACAGATGGAAGGTACACTAGAGATGATACAGTACTAGTCAGTATAGCTGACACTTTGGAGAGAAATACCAAAAAGCCAAAGAAGAGAGAAAGCGTGAAATTCGTCAATTTTGTAAAAGGAAGGGAAAAGGGACAAAGAGTTAGTGTTGAAGGAAGTCGTTTGTTGGCAACAGCAACAGATTGACAGATGCGGGTAGACCTGAGAGAATTTCCACTTGAAATCGCAGTCCCAAACAAGAGGTCCGACAAGTAGTTATCTGGTCAGAGGCAACAAGGCAAACATTTTTTTTTAAATTGGCAGTGCCATAGGAAGACAAAATGAAGGATGCATGCAAGCGGGAAAAAAACTGAAGTATGAAGATCTTGTGAAGGACTGTCAGCTAAATAGACAGACAGTTTTGTTTTTGTAGTAGAAATTGGATTCAGAGGTTGTGTGGGACAGTCCATGTATGTGTAGAGGACCATTGGTATACCTTGGGCAGAGAGGAAGAAACTGTTAGAAAGTCTGTGTAGGGAGGCAGAGAGAGCATCCTTGTGTTTTACAAATGGTGAAAAGACAAGTGGAAAGAAAGTTGATAAGCAGTGATGGAGAGCCAAATAGTTCCGGCCAGGAACCTGATCACCTCAGACGGCGCTCTGGAGGCTGTCGTGGACAGCGCCGAAACAATCAATCTGAGACAGAGCCACGCATCTTTTCTACCACAGGCACGTAGCAACAGGGGGCCAGGAGGTGTGGCCTTGCCGCCCACTTTTTCCAAAGACTTTTTTTTTACTATTTGAATTGTTAATTGAAAGGCCGGTTCCCCCCCCCCCTTTTTTTTGTTGTAGAATAGTCAAATAAGGGTTTTGTAGTAAGTATGAATAAAATTTGGTACTGAAAGAAGTTTGGAACCTAAACCCCCCCACCCCCCCCCCCCACCCACCCCCACCACGAAATAGGATTTTCGAGTTCGGACAATTATCAATTTTCCTTTTCTTTTTTTTTTTTGCTTGTCAAGTTTTTTTCAGGTAGGTTGAAATTTTTTTCTCTGGCTTCTCTCCCCCCCCCCCTTTCAAAAACGATGCTACGTCCCTGTTCACAGGTAAAATTGCAATGTGTGTTTAACATATGTTGAACATACGTTGCAATTTTACCTGTATACCAAGATGTATATCGGTTCATAAAACTCTGTATCTTAAAAAAATTCAAATACGTCTACTTAGCTACAATTTATTTTTAAGTGTACAAAAGTCAATGCTACTTCTTCAGACATCATAATATTAATTCTATATATTACTCATTTACTAGATGACAATTTTTTTTTATTACTTATGGCTAGATTTGTTTGGATAATTTGTCTTTTAAAATATGACGACGAATATATGTGGCGACAATAATGGAATTATAGTTTGATAAAATAATGGGCCTTGCCACCTTACAAAAAGGAGATAATCAACAAAAAGCAAAATTAGGGTGGGGTCATTTAAAGAACCACTGGGTCAAAAAAGTTGAAACTTACTTGAAAGCTTTCCGACATAGTGTACATGTAATTTCGAGTTTGTTCAAATCATGGCCACCGGGGTAACGTAGGGCCACAGTTATGTTATGAGCAGGAATTCTTTACAGGGATATTCAGGAAAATGTCTCTAAAAATGTTCATCTCAAGAACCACTGCATAATGATTACTCTTAAGAATCTTTTTTTTTTTTTCTGAAGAACAGCAGAGATAGAATATAATTCTTATTTTTTATGGAAGCTTCACCAGATAGTGCATATTTAAATTTAATAAAACCATAGTTAGTGGACCACAATAAGAGATCAAATATTCATTGGAAGCATATAGGAAAAATACTTTAAAAATCCTCAATTTAAAAACAGCAATTTAACAATTACTCATAATTATATGCATTCCTAATAACATTTCTTTAATGAAAACTTAGAAACTTCATTGAACTACTTTGAAATAAAAGGACATAAATTGGGGCATAAAGTCATTATAGTATATTTATTTACACGTTATAATGACTGATAGCATATTGGAGTATCAAGTCAAATGAAATACAAAGACAACGGTCTGTAATCAAGCTCAAAAGTTCATTTAGAACAATACCAATTAGGAGCAGAGCAAACATGTACCTCTAAAAACATCAGAGGTGGAATCACTTTCCATGAAGAAGTAAGCATCCCCCGACAACCAGTCAAACTCGCAGTATGTTCCTTGTCACAATCCGAAGATAGCTCATTGTGAAAATAATGGCTTAACAATTTGTATATTGTGTATGCTAACAAGGTAATTGTATCGACCATAAAATTTGAGAATTGTTGACTTTAAGCGAGACATTTGATATCCTTGTATCATCAGCTTCTTTGTCGATAGCTTGCCATGTTTTAGATATTGTTCGTACGTTGAACATGCTCTTGTGTATCCAATCAACTGGGAGACATAAACTCCATATGCAGGTGATAATGATACATAAGGGAAGTTGACGATAAAAAAGTTGAAGTCATCACGTTTGTTATGAAGTTTGTTAATTTGCAAATAAATTTCTTTCTCTAATAAAATATCCAAAAAGAAACAGATGTGTCAGACTCTGTTGTATATTTTATTTGGAGTTCAAAGAGATATTTTGAATCAATGTAGAAATAAGTCGATACATCTGTATGTCGAATTGAAGGCCAAAATACTGTCAGTTCTGTTAGGGATATTGTCCAAATATTTCTCCATTTCCTAAAAGTAATGAAGACGAGAAGGGCAAAGGCACATTGAGGAAGAGACAGTTCCTCTTACCAAGTATAATTTTGAAGATTTCCGACAAAGCATTCACATATGTTTTGCTTGCTCTAGTCCAGTGGTTTTTAAATGACATACTTTTTTCTTACCAGTATTATCTCCCCCTGGACATAACCCTTCAACTGGATCTCATTATTTTAAATATGCTAGGCCCAGTGGTTTTAAAGAACAAGTCGAAAATATTTAAAAATTATAAGAAGGACAAACAAAGCTCGTCTAGAAAAACTAAGTGTTGAGTCTGTGGTTCAGCTGAGCTGACCCCCCCCCCCCTCCCCCGAAAAAAAATTCAAGGTCATCTGGAATTAATAGCCAAATTCAGGCTCAGTCAAAAAGCTCTCGCCAATAAGAATTCATCTGATATTTGAAAAAAAGGAGCAAAGGATATGACAAATAGACTAAAAATTTTATTCAATTTTTTTCTTAAACTTATGATTTTAATAGTCTATACATAAAATTTTAACATAAAACACAACCAGTATATTAACAATTTGGTGAGCTTAAATCACACTCTCATACAATGATAAGTAACAGTGACAAACAATATAACCATTTTGTCAATCATTAAATAATTCACTACTCTTTCTCATATTTACACTCTCCAGACATTATATTATAGCATTCTGTAACAAAACATACTTTTTAAAATATAAATGAATGGATATTAGCATAGAGATCTGATATAAAACTTAACCAATATGAATAATAGCACTTCTTAAAAGTAGAACTGAATAGAAATGAACACACACATACACCCAGACATACATGTATATATATTATATATCAAACTCTCGGGCTATAATTTCCACTTATTTGTTTAATAAAAAATGCATTAACTGTTATATGAAAAATTTGCTGTATTAATTCATAGGACTATATTCAGTAATGGCTAATAACTGCCCCCCCCCCCCAAATGGACTTGGAGAGGGAAATCTTAAATTATATTCTAGGTCAGGAGCATATATGCAGACTTCAAAGCATGAGACATTTGCATCCACTGTAGTGTCCTAAATTAGAGATAATGTCATAAAAATTATTTAAATTCAACTTTTCAATGATTCCGAGAGAAAAAGGCCTATTTTACGTTGATAATTCAACTGGAAAATATCCAGTGGCAGTTTGCTCAGACTTGTCTTTTGATATAATGTGTAAAATGATATCAATGAAATATGTGAAATATGTGAAAATAGTTTCTGAGCAAGTTTGCACTCTATAAAAATTGAATTCAAAATGAACAAAATTGTGCATTTTTGTCTTTAAAAAAAGAAAATCCCAATAGTTTATGACATCACAGAGACCAAAAATGCCAATATTTTTCTCCCAATCAAAATGCATTTTGTAAATTCAGTTGTATTTTTTAAAATATGTAGAATTGTGCACACACTTCACGAGATTTTAAAAATTTGACTTTTATGGGGGGCAGGGATATGCCTTTACTGTGTAAAGTTCTTTGACTAATAATTTTTAGATTTTCTGTAGTTTTCAAGGCACAGAGTGAAACTTTACTCAATGTAAGCTACATTTCTAACAATTTGCAATATTATACAGGTGAGATATCCTTAAAGCTCTGTACATGTTAAGAATATAAATACTCACTAAAGAGTTCCAATTCCTTTGTATTTTTATGCAGTTAGAGTGATCTGCCCCTAGATTTAAAATGAAATAAATTGAAATCTACAGAATATTTCTCAATTTGTAATCAACATTTCATTAGGAATTAATGAATTATTTGGACCTTTTCTTTGCATGTACTTTTCCAGTGAGCAACGATGGTTTTATATTCACCAATACTTCATTGTCTTTGAACATTATGCCTAGAACCCTATGTTGAAGATGAAATATATTAACTCAATATTTACATCTTTGTACAATATATTTCTTCACTGCCCAGAAAACATTTCTCATGAGTGTAAAGAGGGTCCTCAAATTAAGTCCTCTTTAAGCAGCCATTTTGGGAAAAAAATCATATTAGAACACACAAAACCATTCTTTATGACTTGATCAAAAATTAATTGTAGTTTTCTGCAAGGATGAATAATGCTGAATATTCTTAAACTTTCACAGATTCAAGAAACCAGTTACAAACAAGATTTGTGTCTATCTGCTGGGCCTATGTAGTGATCACATCAAACACAAATGATGAGGACTTTAAGAATAAATGGTAGCAACTTATAATCAAAGATTTGTATCCCTGATACATGAATAAAAGTTTGACTTCTGGCACTTTTCTCTGTCAAAACCAGCATATTAAAAATTTTAAAAATAATAAAATGCAAAAGATTAGGAAAAAAAATTTCAAAATGGAATATTTCAGGGATAAAAAAAATATTATGAAAACTTCAAACTTAAAGCTTTGCAAAAGCATTTCTATGTGGAAGACTCTTCACGTTCAGTCTCAATACTACTAGATGTCTTGTGTGATTTCCCCACTTTGCAATTTCAAGCTTTAAAAAAAAATCCAAAAAAAAGTTTCTGATAGAAAGACTTTATTTCTCGAAAATTGTATTGTTTTTCTATGGAAAAAAGCATATGTCTTCATCAGCATGTTCTTTAATATATACTAGTAATTAATTTGTAAATCTTGAAAAGATACAATGCACCTTTCTGTACACATCTAAAAAAGTATATACAGTATAATTAAAGACTACTCCCTGACTAGATTTATACACTTCTTTGCCATTTTGTGATATGAAGATCTATAATCTTCCTTATTTTTATACATATAATTCAAAAAAAATTATGAAAGAGTTGAAATCTATCTGCAGAAATTCAAATTACAGAGTATGATTCATAACAATCAATCTCAAAAAGTAAACTAGAATTAATTCCTATAGGAAGGAAACCCTCTTCTAATTAAAAAAAAAAACCTGTAAATTTATTACAATATATTCAGACAGCTTTTTAAGCAAATTTAAGATACATCATATATGGGGCAAAATTTGAGAAAATGAAAAACCATAGTTATTCAGAGTTATCCTTCTTAGCCAATGGGAAAAAGAATCAACTTTACTCCCCACCCGAGGATGACAGCAACTTTTGTGGCCTTCTTTTACATGGAAATATTTTTTGTCATTATCCATTTATTTCATTTATATTTAAGGAGAATATTAATCTCCATAGTTCCAAAACAAAAATTATTTTCAAACTTACAAATTGTGAATAATGGTTGATTTCCAGTAATTTGAGAATAAGAGCATTCAACGATACCCCTCCTCCCTAACAACAGAAAATGAACAACACAACACACATGTGAAGTTTGCATAAAGCTCAGGTTGTTTTCCTTTAAAGATTGAAAATACCACTTATTACCTTTGATTTACAGAATTACAATTGCAGAAGCAACAATTTAAGTGGTAACGAATCTTTAATAAAAAAGATTGCAAAAGCAATGATGGCCTAGCTATTATTATAAAACGCAGATATGTACCGGTACAACTAAGTTGAGCAAAACATGGCTGTTTCCCTTAAAAATGATATTATTTTCAAAAGCCTGCATATATATGTAAAGCAGAAGGATTTCTTTCATCAAAATGTTCTCAATTTGAGGAAAAATGAGAAATGCAAATATTTCATGTATTCATAATGAACTAGCATTATCAAACATCCAGTTATGCAGTGGATTATTTTAAACATGGTGAGATGTGTGTAAAAACAGAAGTCGAGACATTTGTTTGCTGCTAAACATTAGCAAGATAGGAAGTGTAATGACTTTGGTTCCTCGAACCCTTTATAGGCACAATATTTAAAGCTGTATCTTTGCTTTAAAAAATCATTTATAAAGGCCATTGGATTTCGAAATTTGCAAAATCCAAAAATTTACAAAATATTTGAAATATTATCTTTGTTTCTATTTTGGAATTCCTCTAGACCTGTTCATTAAAAAATAAATGATTCTCCCCCCCATCAATAACGTTAACATCTGTGTTTGATCAATCGATCACAAAGAAATACAGGGTTCTCTAGCACTTAAATAACGAGATTTCATGCAGGGATAAATGCTGTTGGTCTATCTTATTTACATGAAATAAATATCACATGATTATACACTCGTATCTTCTCCCTTAGTAGCCTTGAGCTGAATAGTCAGATTAATCTCAACATGTGCATCTGGGCCGGATCACTGTATGCACTGACCTTTGATCTTCCCTCCACTAGAGCCATATAAAGACCAGGTCTGTCCATTCATGACCCTTAGGTTTCCTGGTTAACACAACTTCTTTTTATCTCTGCTCAACAGAGCTCAAAAAGATCATGTGGATTTTACTTCTCAAAGGGAAGTAACTCATGTCTAGTCTTATGCCACAACTATAATGGCCACGGGAGATCATTAAAGTCAATAGGTCCTCCTAAACCTGCATCTGCTTCTAACAAACTCATGATTATTGACATCGCTGCTTCGTCATTTCCTTGTTCATTGCTTTGTCCTGCCTCGTTCTCCGTGGATTCCTGTTCTGCGATCACTCCTTCAATCAGATTTGTCTCCGCTGACGTGCTGGCCACTGCACCCGCTACAACAAATAAAGTGAAAATGTTGGAATCTTTTTTGTAACATTGTTACATGTAAAAGTACTCTTTTAACATTTTTGCATTTTCATCAGTAGCTAACAGTGTAGATGACATTAATATATTTATTGTAACATTTTTAACAAAATCTATTCATTTATTAAAGAATTTCACACAGAAAGAATGATTTTTCAAATCAATGAAAACAATAAATTCTGTCAGCATTTAAACAAATTTAATGTTCAGTAAAAAGCTTACTGCATTGTTCACAAAAAACCTTAATTCAGACAGAGTTTTATTTTTATAACAAACCTGTGGTAGGTGATTGTGTGGGGACCGTCAGACCATTTTTCCGCGTGGCGGCTACCTGATTTGCCAAGGTTGCCGCAACTTCACTAGGCACGACCACCTCTGTTGCCGTAGCAACTGGAGGATCCGTACAAGGAACTACAAAGGATTTTGATGTTAATTTAACTGTCAAGGAACAAGACAGTGACACGATTTAGTGAGAGGGAAGATTAAGCTTAACTGCATGTAATTCAGAAGTTGACAAAAGACAAGATTATTACCTGGGACTTTGACGGCTAGACCATTAGACAAACCAAAGTGTCTTCCCTGTAAAAAGGAAAAAAAAAGAGTAACACCTGAATTTCAATAAAAAGCTTTTAGGACACTGTGCTCATATGCACCATGACCCTACTTTTACATTTCTAGATTAACTCATGTACCCCTTGAATATAGCTCTATTTTGAGCAAACTTGAACTAATTTATATCAATTTTTAAAAAAAAAATCTTGAAGTTGAGGTTGATTCAACAATGACATTATTTGTAACTGTTCAAATTTTAGGTTGTGAAATATTTGAAGCACTGTTTTCTTCCCCTTAATCTTCATTATTCTTTTACTTTAAACCAACAAGTATTAATTTTCTACATAGAAAAAAGCAACAATCATCACCATACATACAATATCAGCATGTATATTTCAGGACAAATATAGCCTCCTAAAGCTTATGTCTAATGTACTTTCAACCAACACAATATCTTTATTAACCAACATGTAGTTTTGTATATAAAAGCTATTATACTATTTAAATCTCACGTGGAACTACCTATATTAAAATTTGCAGACAAAAGCTATATTTCATATACAACTGCCAACATGTAGATTTGTAGATAATAGATATATTTCATGTACGACTATTTACATGTAAGTCTGTAGACAATAGCTATAAAATACATGTATCTCATGTTCTTAGAGATGCCACCAGTCAACCTAAGCATAAACATTTAACATCTAGTTAGTAGCTGTAAAATTCATTGATGGGAATTGTGGACAGTTTAGATGTACATATAATTCTGGCAAACTGAGCATTACCATGCGAGTATTCCAAAACCTCTGACTGATCTAAATAAAAGTTGAGTAGTACCCATAAGCATCTTTATATTAAAAAGTGAAGAGGTAAAAATTTGTAATTTCACTTCTGCAGCTGCTCTGCTGTGGTACTTACAGGTATGGTAGCCGTGCTCGCCACAGGTACGGAATTAGTACTGTCTGCTAGCGTGGTATTGAAGCCTCTGAAAATAAAACAGAGATTTATGAACAGTGTAAAATTACCAACTTTTACATTACAAAATACTGGTAACATAACTGATCATTTCTATTTCAGTATCAATAAAAATAAACACAATAGCCATTTTAATTTAAAAAAAAATCTAATTTTAAAATATTTTGTTTTGTGGAGACATGCAACACAAAAGACATTTTAATGAGAATCAGTGGCTCTTTTGTTAATTAAAAAAAAGCCTATGGTTGCCATGGAAACAAGGACATTTTAGTCTAATAATTCCAATACCACAGCACATGTCAAGGATATCTATACAACTGGTTATACAACCACTCCTGTGGATAATTAACAACCAAATCAAGCATTTTTATAGCTGTAGTAAGAGGAAGTTTATTACATCAAGGGTAGGTGGAATGGTTCCTAAGAAGAAATCAAATGAGAACATAAACTTTCTTTTCAGGGTTTCATAACCTATATTTACATGAACTTTGATGGTGCATTGATTAATTTTTAGTTACATCTTTTTTCAAAACAACAATGTTCTTAATCAAAACTTTGAACTCAACTGAAAAAAATCCAGTCATAATCATGGCAACACTTAGACCAAGAAAAATTAATTAATAGTTTCTAAAGCCAAAAAATTCAAAATTCAATGCAGCAGGCAGTTCTTTTTTTTTTTTTTTTTTTGGAAGCAGGTGTTGCACCTTTTTTCATGTCAGTCATTCAACAAAATGATGACTTCAACTGATTCTTACTTTTTCTCTTCTCTTACATTAATTATAATATGTAATCAACTTTAAATAATGCTATTCCAAACATTTGTTTAAAAGTTAATTCATAAAATACTGTATTAACAAGAAATATATTGTTCATCTAATAAAAACGTCTATCTATTAGCATTCATGAACAAGAGGCCCATGGGCCACATCGCTCACCTGAGCACATTGGCTAGGAAAAAAAGCAAAAATCAGTACAGTATTGAAAAGTTTACAGGGGGGGGGGGGGTTGAGGAATTTTAAACTACCTGATGATGCTTTCATATCAATATAACAAATGGCTTTGTTGTTCTTGAGCAGCAGATTTTTTTCCCATATATTCATTAGTAAAAATTTGATCCCCCATTGTGGCCCCACCCAACCCCGGGGGCCCTCATTTGAACAAATTTCATTCTACACTACCCAAAGATGCCTCCATATCAATTTGACTAATCATGGCTTTTCTGTTCTTGAGAAAAAGACTTTTTCCTATATATAACTCTGTAAACTTTGATCACCCATTGTGGCCCCAACCTATCCCCGGGGTAATGATTTGAACAAACTTGAATCTTCATTATCTGAGGATGCTTCCATATAAATATGACCAATCATGGCTTTACTGTTCTTAAGAAGATTTTTAACGATATTTTCCTAAATATTTCTATGTAAAACTTGGATCCCCCATTGTGGCCCCACCCTACCCCCGGGGGTTATGATTTGAACAAATTTGAATCTTCACTACCTGAGGATGCTTCCATATAAATATGACCAATCATGGCTTTACTGTTCTTAAGAAGAAGATTTTAGAGATATTTTCCTATATATTTCTATGTAAAACTTGGATCCCTCATTGTGTCCCCATCCTACCCCTGGGGGTTATGATTTGAACAAACTTGAATCTTCACTACCTGAGGATGCTTCCATATAAATATGACCAATCATGGCTTTACTGTTTTTAAGAAGAAGATTTTTTAGAGATATTTTCCTATATATTTCTATGTAAAACTTTGATCCCCCATTGTGACCCCACCCTACCCCCCGGGGTTATGATTTGAACAAATTTGAATCTTCACTACCTGAGGATGCTTCCATATAAATATGACCAATCATGGCTTTACTGTTTTTAAGAAGAAGATTTTAGAGATATTTTCCTATATATTTCTATGTAAAACTTGGATCCCTCATTGTGTCCCCATCCTACCCCTGGGGGTTATGATTTGAACAAATTTGAATCTTCACTACCTAAGGATGCTTCCATATAAGTATGACCAATCATGGCTTTACTGTTTTTAAGAAGAAGATTTTTAGAGATATTTTCCTATATATTTCTATGTAAAACTTGGATCCCCCATTGTGGCCCCACCCTACCCCTGGGGGTCATGATTTGAACAAACTTGAATCTACACTACCTGAGGATGCTTCCATAAAAATATGACCAATCATGGCTTTGCTGTTCTTAAGAGGAAGATTTTTACGGATATTTTCCTATATATTTCTATGTAAAACTTGGATCCCCCATTGTGGCCCCACCCTACCCCCGGGGGTCATGATTTGAACAAACTTGTATCTACACTACCTGAGGATGTTTCCACATAAGTTTCATCTTTCCTGGCCCAGTGGTTCTTGAGAAGAAGATTTTTAAATGATGCCATTATTTTTTCACTAATTCCTAATTATCTCCCCTTGAAAGAGGGCGTAGCCCTTCATTTGAACAAACTTGAATCCCTTTCACCCAAGGATACTCTGTGCCAAGTTTGGTTGAAATTGGCCCAGTAGTTCTGGAGAAGAAGTTGAAATTGTGAAAAGTTTACGCCAATGACGACGACCACAGACAACAGACAAATTTTGATCAGAAAAGCTCACTTGAGCCTTTGAGTAATTTTCCCTTTTCAAACTGTCAATAAACTTGATCAATGTGGCTTTTTTTGACCTGATGCGGCGATGCCTGAGACACTATTGCTTAATTTTTTTGGCCTTATCAGGAAATTGTATACAGATTCACATAATTATGTATCTTGATGTATAGTTTTCTGTAAACTGTAGAAGGAGTAGTATTGACAGACAGAGAGATGGACAATATACACTTTGCAATAATACAGCTCTTTTGTCTCTGACCAGTCAAGTTAATAAGTTATCCAAATGGTAGACAGAAAAAAATAATTCCTGAAAAAATGACTCTTCTTAAGATTTCAATTGATACATGAGCTCTGAACAAAGATTTTACATACAAATTTTCTGTAGCCTCTAACCACTATGCCATTCTGCCAATGATTGAACAGATCTTCACTAATATATATTGTGGACTCATTATTCATAGGGGCCAATTTTCATGGATTTTTAAAAAAGGATCTAAGAGTCATTATTTCACTAATAACCTCTTGTGAAAGAGATAATAGTCTATGTAATATATATGTGTGCCCATTTACATTTCTTTTCTGTACTGTTACATCTTGAGTTGGTTAACGACTATATACCTCTGCATTTCTATCATCTCTTCAGCAATCTGTCGACCTATCCGCCCAGCACCCAGCTTGGTTCCCGTAGTAACAGCTCCTGCCCCATTTTTCCTCTTTTCAGTCAGTCCTGCCTGCTGGTCTGAAAGACAAGAGCCCCCAAAAATGAGTACAAGAAAACATTGATGTAACCATCAATTGTCGCCCGGGAAATAAATAAAGTAAACAATGGAAATGAGTCTTGATCATCAAACCGCTTTGATATGTGTGAAAAAGGCATGCGTCTAAATGATGGAGACGACAGTAGAGAATATTTTGAAAACTTATAGTTGGATGAAAATCGAACAAAAACGATACCCTTTTAAACTTTATCAATTCCTCAAGTAAATGTTGGCTACATAAAATATAATTTGAAACCAGACACATGCATCACCATTTTTTCAAAAATGTCTTTCACTTTAAGATTATAAAACACGAACTGTGTAAAGTACATTTTTAATTTTTTATGCGATAAGTAAAATTCGATGTTCTAAAAAAAGGGACCTGTCGTTTTTTCGATAGTAAATGATAAGCAACTTTATAAATTAAACATGAAAAACTTATATATTTTTACAGATTCACTTTATGGAAGTAAATATATTGTGTATCTCGTAATTTATAAAGGGAAAGAACATTCTGATTAACAATCTTTTTAATGTTTAGAAAACCTTTAATTCTGAATAACTTCTCCCACCTCAATCCCCATATACCAACACTTAAACTTATATGTATAGAGCAGCCCAGTCCTCCGGGCTGCAATAACAAATTTACAATGTTTGTGACTTATAATCTAAATATGGGTTTATACTCTTGAACTGCACCAAATGTAAGGCTCTTCTTTAACACTGGTAAATACACATAGTAAACTTTGTCTAGAGTCACTCCTAATTTAGATAAGTATCCATTTTTGTGCAAGCCAAGACATGACCTTCATTAGGAATCTAAGTTTGACCTCTAACCTTCTTTATACTCCCAATTACAGTTGCCCTCCATGACCTCTGAACCTGCATCCATACTCTGACCTGAACTGGTAACCTCCTGTTCCCTGAAGTAAAAAAAAAAGTTTTTTTGAAAAATCTAACCCTAACCACTTATTTAATTTCTTTGTTATCAACATTACATATATGACTACACATTTTATGCAATATGCAATCACTGACTTATATGGCTCAAAGTTAAAACTGGAAAATAAACTTTAAAAACAACACATCATGATAAAATGAGGCCAAGGTTTAAAAATCATAATATAATCTGAAAGGTCTTGTCACAAGTAATACACATGTGAAAAAAATATGAAATCCTTGTCTCTTCTGAAGCAAAAGTTACGGCCAAAGTTAAAATTTTAGATAGGAAGGCCAAACTTCTGGGTTAAGGTCAAGAAGTCGAAAATGATAATTCTTTCTGAAAGGTGTCACAGGAAATCCTGTAAAATATGAAAGCTCTATCTTCTCTCATTCAAATGTAATATTACCAATTTTGAAGATTTTGAAAAGTACTCTAGGTTAAATTTTAAGGCCAAGGTCATGGGGTCAAAAACCTAGTGCATTCAAAAAGGTCTTGTCACAGGTAATGCAAATGTAAACTAGAAATATGTCCATAGGACATGAATGCCCCACCAAGGGTATATTAGTAATGCAACATGAAAATTTGTATTGGTGTATGAAATTTGATGAGAATATCTTGAAAACTTCCTTTAAAATTGAAATTGAAATCTAAAAAGTTGGATATAGATGATAAATTCTCACCAAATTATGTATAAGTGCATAAACTTACATAAATATATCTTAAATGGTTTCTTAAAAATTAGGCAAAATGCAAATCTAAGAAAAGTGAGGTCAAGGTCACAGGAAAGTTCAAGGTCAAATGTTTTTGATGCAGTTGAATACTTCTCACAAATACGTGTCAGCATATTTAAGTTTGATAAAAATATTTTTGAATGGTTTATTTAAAACTGACCTAAACACTTATTTAAGAAAAGTGAAGTCAATGTCAAAGGAAATGTCAAGGTAAAAAAATATTGATACAGTTGAATAGCTCTCATCAGTATGTATCAGCATATGAAGTTTGATAAAAATATCTTGAAAGATTTCATTAAAACTGAGCTAAACACTAATTCAAGAAAAGTGAGGTCAAGATCAAAGGAATGGTCAAGCTCAAAAAATGTTGATGCAGTTGAATAGATTACATCAGTGTGTATGAACATATGAAGTTTGATTACACTACCTTGAATGGTATCTTTAAAACTGAGCTAAACACTAATTTAAGAAAAGTGAGGTCAAGGTCAAAGGAAAGGTCAAGGTCAAAAAATGTTGATGCAGTTGCATAGCTCTCATCAATATCTATCAGCATATGAAGTTTGATAAAAATATCTTTGATAGTTTCTTTGGAACTGATCTTTGAACAGAGCTAAACGCAAAGCGTGACAGAAAGACAGACGGAAGGACGGAAGACGGACATGACAAACACTTTATGCCCTGACCATATTCATGGCGGGGCAAAAAAATGAATGCCCTAATCTTCTCTCATTCAAAAGTTATCATTACTGCTAGAGTTTTTGGAAAGTAGGTCAAATGTCAAGGTAAAGGGGTCAAAAGTCATAGTATATAGTCTACTTGTGTACCAATTCTCACTGACATTGGACCGAAACTGAAGGAGGAGTAGTGTTTTGAAAACAAAATGCATAGCAATTTCTATTTTTAGAAACCATATAGCAACACAGTAAAAATAAAAAAAAATGTTGAACAAATTATGTATATTTGTATATGCCACTTGAGTAACAAGTCACTGAAATGGGACCAAATCTGTAGAGAAAAAATATTTTGAGAGAATTTCACAGATATTTCTATCTTTAGTAACAAAATGGCAACACATTCGATGAAATCAAAAACTGATGAACAGAATTATGTATCATAGTATAGTTTAATTGTGTACTAACTCATTGAAATTGGACCAAAACTGTAGGAGGAGTAGTGTTTAGATAAACTGTTTACAGACAAGTAGAAGACAGACAAATGAATGGCATGAACTTTTCTGGTCTTTGATCAGTAGAGATAAACATGAAGTTGAGCCTCATACTAAGGATAACAAAGGTTCCCCAGATAAATTATTACATGACAATTGCATGCATGTCTTTTGAGATACTAAAACAACATGTAAGAGCTTCCACGTCTTAACAATTCCTGACTGCCAACTGACCACAACATTTCTTTATGTTGTAGTACTCTGATACATATGACCAGAGATATGAATAGCCTTGCATAATGCAATGTAATATGAAAATGAAGAGAAACTTTTTGTGTGGCTTCTCTGGGGGTAAAGAAAAGGACATACATGACTTGATTTACTCAGAAAACCTTACATCAGAGAAACTTTAAGCTAGTACTTGTTAGATCAATCACCAAGTTTAGATTCACACATAGGTAGTCAAAGAATACAAAGCTCACCTAGACAAATGTTATCTATAAGTGATGGAAAAATCTCTAGTGTGCATATCTAGATGCAACCATCCTGCAAGTTTGGTCTGGATAGGTTAGTTTCTTGGGAATGTTAAAATTTTTTAAAATTGTTTCAGTCATGTTGAAAATATTCCTGGTGAGTGACATCATCCAGGTACTTCAGACGCTGCATCTGAGGCATGTTTGGTAGCGTTTATCCCTAGATGCAACAATCCTGCAACTGTGGTCCAGGTAAGCTTGTGGTTACTGCAAGGGTTGCGAATGGACCTGCTTTGAAAAGTAGGTCAAATCCGGCATCTGAAGTGTGCATCCATGGATACGTCATTTATGCAATTTTTGTCCAGCTAGGGCTTATAGTTACTTGGGAATGGACCTGCTTTGAAAAATAGGTCAGATCCAGCATCCAAAGCAAGTCTGATAGTATGCATCTCTAGATGCATCATCCATGCAACTTTGGTCCAGTTAGGGCTTATATTTACTTCATTATGGACCTGCTTCAAAATGTAGGTCAGATCCTGCATCTGGATCTCTGGTAGTGTGTATCTATAGATGCAGTATCCATGTAACTTTGGTCTAGTTAGGACTTATAATTACTTGGAAATATACCTGCTTCAAAATGTGGGTCAGATCAAGCATCCACAGTGTGAAAGTTTGCAAGCCAACCCTACATGCATTATCCATGTAACTTTGTTCCAGGTAGGACTTATAGTTACTTGGAAATGGACCTGCTTCAAAATGTAGGTCAGATCCAGCATCCAAAGCAAGTCTGGAGGTTTGCATCCCTAGTTGAATCATCCTTGCAACTTTGGTCCAGGTATGATCTATAGTTATTTTGGAATGGACCTGCTTCAAAATGTAGGTCAGATCCAGTATCCAAACCCAGTCTGGTAGTGTGAATCTCTAAATGTATCATCCATGCAAGTTTGTTCACCATAGGGTTTGTAGTTACCAACGAAAGAACCTGCTCCAAAATATTTTTAAAAACCTGGTCACTCAACCAGAAAATTGGGAATGAACACACACCTAAACATAAAACCTACCCAATCATCAAGACAAGAGGCCCAAGGGCCTTGAATCGCTCTTCTAATAAACTGTACAACCTATCACTTCTATTTGAAGTTTCTAAGTATCCTGTACAATTAGATAAAGCCTTGAAATTCCAAAGGTAGGTCATCATGACCTACATTTTAGATGAAACACTCTGAGAACCCAAGATGATTCTAAGCCAATTAGTATCTGAGAGCAGGTCATGGTGACCTACTTATCACTTGTCATTCTCTGAGGACCCAAGATGCATCAACTAAGTATGATGATTCTAAGTCAATTAATAGTTTAATACCTAAAATATTTTTAAAAATTATAACCATAAAATTTCAAAAGTAGGTCACAGTGACCTACTTTTCAGATGACATACCTTGAGGACCCAAGATGCATCAACTGACAAAGTTTGATGATTCTAAGCCAATTAGTACCTGATATATTTAAATAAAGTCATAAAATTTAAAAAAAATAGGTCAAAGGACAAGTGCACTTAAGCAATGCTTAATGGTCCCTTTTTCAGTGTCGTTTTACTTTAGAATATATTACCAAATTGTTCTTTTTTGGTAATAGTTAAACACAAGTGGATATTTCTAATTAAAATCATGTTAAAACATCACCTAAATCAGCATGGATTTGAAACAAATGAAGATTTTAAATTGCCTACAGATACCCCAAATCCGGAAAAGTCGTACTGAACCTATTTTGAGTTTCGTTTATTCAAATCAAGGGGAGGAGACATTTATATCGGACACTTGAACAATCTGATGGTGGATCACTGACAGGCGCGTTTTCCGAATGATAATCTTGTGCTATTTCACCTGAAAAAAAAAAATCGAAGGAAGTTGTATAGATGACTGTAGCCATAGTGATCAAACTAAGAAATTTACACGCTTGCATTTGAAGTAATACAATAAGTATTCACATTATTTCCTTAAATTTTAAAATGAAAAAAAAAGTGTATTTAGGTGGCTTTCATTACCGGTACCATTGTCTTGCATGAATGTTAAAAATGTTTGACGCTTTTATGTATGATGATCGACATTTTAATGACACTAAACTCTCCTAACCCTCCCATGTTCATAAAACCAAATACATGCAACCTTCTCTATGCCGCACGACTTCGATATAATGATACAAAACGTGACTATCTTTTACAGCTGTTTTACAGTGAGCACCTTTGAGGAATGTTTACCTGGGTAGAACTCACGTGACTACCGGTATTTTAAATAATTTATTCCACAGGTGGGTTCAACAAAGGTCATACAGGTAAATAGCTCTTGTTTGCTACAGGAAAAACATTGAACTTTTCATACATTTTTAATATTTTAAGTACAAGCCTAATCTTTAAATGTATAATGCGTTTTTTGTCATTGGCACAAGTTTGTACAATGTTAGGCTGACAGTAAACAAAAGCTTTGAAATGAATGACCTTCCTCGATTTACTATAAAAAATCATGAATGTCGACTGACCCCTACCACATTGTATGGCTTTGCTCTTTGTATATTCATGAATTTCACTGATAAAATTTGTTGAATCTTATGGTTTAGATATCAATTAATGATCTGAGATGAAAAATTATGCTTAATTTGATTCTTCATTTTTTCATATTTTACCGGGGCCCATAACTGCACTCGTTCTTTACCTCCTTTTCAGTCGACTAAGTCCGCGGACCCAAGATGCATCAACTGAGTAAGTTTGGTGATTCTAAGCCAATAAGTACTTAAAAATATTTAAATAAAGTAATAAAATTTCAAAAGTGGGTCACTGTGACCTACTTTTCAGTCAACTTACTCCGAGGACCCAAGATGCATCAACTGACAAAGTTTGATGATTCTAAGCTAATTAGTACCCGAAATATTTCATTATAGCCAGTACTTACACCGAGTACCCAAGATGCATCAACTGAAAAAGTTTGATGATTCTAAGCCACAAATTACCCAAAAATATTAAATACAGACATAAAATTTCAAAAGTAGGTCACGGTGACCTACTTTTCAGTTGTCATACTCCAAAAAACCAAGATGTATCAACTGACAAAGTTTGATGATTCTAAGCCAATTAGTACCCCAAATATTTAATTATAGTCATATAAATTGAAAAGTAGGTCAGGGTGACCTATTTTTCAGTAGACCTACTCTGAGGACCCAAGATACAGCAACTGACAACTTTTGATGATTCTAAGCCAAATAGTACCCTAAATATTTAAATATAGCCATAATATTTCAAAAGTAGGTCACAGTGACCTACTTTTCAGTTGATGTTTTTCAATACCCAAGATGCATCAACTTACAAAGTTTTATGATCATAGGCCTTAAAATGTCCAAATTATGCCTCTAAGATGCTTTGAAATTGAATGCCTGCAAAGATTAAAAAGTAGGTCAATGTGACCTACTTTTTAATAAATACGTTTTAAGCCCCAAGATGCATCATCCTACAAGATTTAATGATTCTAAACCTCTCAATATTCGAATTAATGACCTAAATTGTTTTGAAAAAGACTAGCCATAGAATTCAAAAAGTAGGTCAAAGTAACCTACTTTTTAGTTGATGTACTTTGAGGACCCAAAATACATCAACTGACAAAGTTTGATGATCATAGGCCTTAAATTGTTCAAAATATGCCTCAAAATCATTTTGAAAAAGAATGGCCGCAAAATTTAAAAAGTAGGTCACCGTGACCTACATTTGAGTTGACATGATATGAGGTCCTTAGATGCATCAACTGACAAGATATGATGATCCTAGTCCTTATAGTAAGCAAAATATCAACATTTAATAAAATGTAAATTTTGGTCAACTTTGAAGTGACCTTGAGACCACGCCCTTTGCCCCAGGGTGATTTCCCAAGCAAATTTTAATTAACAACACATCCTCATCCTTTTGTGTAAGTTTGGTAATAATCTGCGCAGTGGTTCTTGAGAAGAAGATTTTTTAGCAACCAGTACTTTTGTTTCTATTTTCCTAATTATCTCCCCTTGTTTAAGGGTCACAACCCTAGTTTTAGTATAAATGGGAGCCCTTGGGCCAAGGATACCCTGTGACAAATTTGACAATAATTGACCAAGGGGTTCTTGAGTTATGGCCCATATTCTAAAAAGTTTACACACACCACACAAATGGCCATAGCATTAGCTCTTTGAGCCTTTGGCTCAGAAGAGCTAAAAATGTAGGTCAGATCCAGCATCCAAAGGAAGACTGGTAATGTGCATCCATAGATGCATCATTCATACAGGTTTGTTACAGGTAGGGTGTATATTTACTTGGGAATGAATGCCCAAAAACTTTTACCTGGTCACTCATCTGGAAAATGTAGGTCAGATCCAGCATCCATAGCATGTCTACTATTATACATCCCTAGATGCATCATACATGCAAGTTTAATCACTTGAGATCTTATAGCACTTAAAACTAAAATTGGAAGATGTTCTATATTCAATTTCTTTTAACTAAATTAAGATATTCTAAAAGGTTTGCACTACTATTTACAATATAATTAAAACCTTCTGACACATACATGGAAATTAGACACAATTCTACAGAAATCCTTATAAAAAAATCAGCAACTTTTCTGCATTTGGATAAAAAACAAATGTCTTATTTTATATTTTTGGAGCTATTAAGACACAAGAGGTGGTGCTAAATCTTCAAAGACTGAACATGATATATTCAGGTGCTTATCAGAACAATATGGGTTTTCATTTCCCCTCTTTTTCAATTTTGTACTTTGTATCCTCCTTAAAAATTAGTTTAAAATACATGTCTTTGTAAAAGTTGAGATATATATTATTGTAACATTTCATGATTTGTACCTTGATCGTTAATGGAGAGAACTAATATAGGCCATTTTTGCCTGCTGTTCAATCCATGTTCATTGTATATACTTCTATGTATATCGTGAATAAAATACTTCTTAAACTAACAATATGGGTTCTTAATGGAAGTCAATACAGATTTATAATTTTAACTAAATGTTAGATATGCTTACGGTACAAAAGTATTCGTTGACACAATATATTCCACTTCCTTTGTCCATGGATTCCGAAAACTGAAGCACTCTGATCGCAAGTGAACAAATGAACCATCTTTAATTTTAAATCTGTACACATTGGTTTTCACTTTCTCTTTTGACTTTAAAACTGAAAATATAACAATAAAAAAAGATTATATCAATTTGAATTAATAATACAAAATGCATATGGGGGGGGGGGGGGGGAAGAAAGAGATTAAAAGTTATGTGTACTCTATTTTTTTTTTTAAACAAAGTAGATATGCAATGCTTATTGTGCACATTACAGATAATATAGTCAATGAGTAATAGTACTCTCAATAAATCTGTTGTCCTTTAATCATAATTATGATAGATAATATGTTAATTAACCTCAATTCGTCAATGCTTGGACATGTTGCCCTTCAAAATACTGTATGCTGCACACAGTGATAGTCAGACTGAAGTGATTTATTAAGCTGAATGTGTCAAAGAGTTCATTATAAATCTCCCCTCAATTAATATCACATGTATTACCGCTAATAGAGTTCAGAAATTTGGTCAGAATTCCAGTTCATGCACTGTCTATCTGACTGACCAAATAACCGGTCAATAGCTAGGGAGATAAGTTTTCTAAGACAAGATATACCAAAACACAGCATAATATATGATGATTCATTCATAATTGCTTTTCTTATTCAAGCCAATACTATAATGGAGATCTGTAAATAAAATAAGTTGTTTATAAAGAGTATTTTATTAAAAGGTCTATATAATGACTATTATAAGAGTAAATTTCTAATTGTGACTCAAACCCCAGCATCAAAATATTCAAAATGTCATAAAATTTAAAGACTGTGTGATTTCATAAACTTTTTGAGGATGTTTCTTTAAGAAACACCCTCAAAAAGTATGTATGCATTGTGCAATACTTGTGTGATTATCTGAGAACAAGGTATGAAATGTTGGTTAGATGCAGCATCAAACAATGGGCCCATGGGCCACAATTCTCACATGAGTCATCACTCTTTTCAAAAATTCTAATTTGCAGTAAACTGAGGCTTTTAATTTACAAATTGTACAGTCTATTTGTTCTGAAAAAATTATTGCACAGTATTCAAATGCACACAAGAATATTGTCTGTCATTATTGAAAAGTTTGTGAGGTATGAACTTAGACTTCTCAGGGTTTGAAATTACCAGTCACCCATTTGCCATTAATGCCACTAATTTTTCATGTTGGTGACTTAAAACTACATTCAAGTTGCCCACATGGTGATTAGAAAATTAACGCTGATAAATATTTGTTTTCCAATTTTGACAGAATTTTTTATAAATTTCTTTTGAAAAATTTTGTAATCAGTAAATTAGTAAATAATTACCACTAAGAAGGACATTATATACTTAAAGCATCCAAGTGACTGTGATGGACACAATGTTGCATTGATGGGGTCAGTAAGCACAAGAAACCAGAAATAACCAATGTTATTCTGAAGTTATTCATGAATAAATATGTGCCATGTGGTCTAACTCTATTACATGCAGGCACTGGTCCAGGAATTTTTTCCAAAGGGGGGGGGGGGGTCCACCCCAGTCAAAAAAAAATTCCAACCCAGAAATTTCTTGATGAGCAAAAACAAAAAGAAAACAAGAACAAAAACAAAAACAAAAAAAACAAAAACCCAATCTCCTTTCCCAAACATATTAAACCCAGAAAATTTCAACCGGATGTGTTCAATTTGTTAAACTCTGCACATATCACTGAGCACGGACTGACAATACTGGTGAGTTGGTTTTGCTTTCTTACATTTCTACTCTGAATTTTCTGGATTATATATCTTTAATTTTTTTCATTAATACACAACAAAATTTCGACTTTTCTTCAGTATTAAGGATAAAGTTTACTTTGTGAAAGTACAAGGATGTGTGAATCAAATGCGTCCTGAAATTTGTAGTTTCAATAATTTCCAGATAAAATATGTTTTTCTTTATATTTCCATGTGAAATGCTATAGCAACATATAAGTCATGATATAATATAGAAAATTTGAGAAAATATTAACTTCAAATCTGTGTCTATGCCCCTTTAAATACTCACTTGTTGATAAAATAATTTGCATAAATAAATTTTTTGAAATTTGATAAAGCATTTAGTTGTTTATGGTGTGTTAGAAGTAATTTAGTGAATTTACCTTTTCGATGTATATCAGACATTACAGAAATATCGTCTTGATGGTAGAACTCATAAACTGATGTTCCTAACAGCTCTTGAGGTAGGTATCCTAACAATATTGTGGCTCTGAAAGAGAAAAAAAATCGATCATATCTTAGTACAGTCTCTAACAGTGATATCTCAAATACTATGGATATGTCGAAGTGATTCAAAAGTCCCAACCACTTCTTCCTTTGGTATTTTACCCCCGATATCTTGAATCCTCAGATAACTCAAAGTTTTTTCTCAGTCCCATGGAGTTTGAGATAACGAGGTTTGACTGTACATTGATGTTCAAAAGTGAAGTTTAAGGTCATGGAAGGTCCAAGTCATTAGGAAGGTCAAGGAAGGAAAATTATGACAGAGTTTAATTGCTCTAGCCAATCTGTTACCTTGTTTGATTAAAATATTTTGAAAGGTGAAGTTAAGATCGTAGGAAAAGTCAAGGTCAGAAAATAAGACACAGTTGATTATCTCTATTAAATGTGTATTAGTGTATTAAGTTTGATGAAAATATCATAAACATTTTCTTTTTAGCTATGCTAAATGCAAAAAAATTAATAGGTCAAGGTCAGAAAATTTTGATAGTGTTGAATAACTCTCATCAACTTGAACCTTGAACAAAGTTTGATGATAATATCTTGAACAGTTCCTTTGAAACTGAGATAAAAGCAAAATAAGGAAAAGGGGGTCAAGATCATAGAGAAGGTCAAGTTCGGAAAGTTATGACACAGCTGAATAGTTCCCTCAAACATTCATCAGTGTATAAGTTTTGATGAAAATATTTTGAATAAGTTTCTTTGAAGCTGGGTAAAACTAGGAATATTGAGGTCAAGGTCAGAAAATTATGTTACAGTTGAATAGCTCTCACCATGTATGAATTTTGGTTAAAATATCTTTAAGAATTTAATCTCTTTGAAACTGAACTAATAACAAAGTGTGATGGATGAACAGAAGGACAGAAGGCTAGAAAACATATAAACACTATATGCCAAGGTCATACTTGTGACAGTTATAAAAGTAATTTTCATCTTTAAATTCTTCATCAGAAAGAAAATCTCTTATTAATTAGTTGACATTTTCTGCATCTTTCATAAGAATCTAGTATCCTATGTCATCAAAGATCAATTACATAAAGTCACTTTTGAGTACCCGTGCAGTTAACCTTCTTACCCAATAGAAAGATTACTTATGGAAAGTCTGCATAAAGTCATGCACACACTTCCAAGTAAATCTAATTAACATTGTCCATGGTCGATAATGATCTATAACTTTAAAGCTTGTACGAATAGTTACCATCTAAATAGTTATGAACTCAAATTTGAATTGTGACTTTTCTTACATCTATCTAGTGTTAATTTCACTTACCCCTGATCAACAAAGGTAAACTTGCCATCGATGCTCATTCTCGAGACATATTCTATAGATCGGACATTAATATCACTGTCCCTGTCCACAAGTTTTCGATCACAGGTTGTTTTGATTTGTCCGACTGCCACTAAACAACTTAAATCACAGTTATCTTCCGAGTCCTCCTGTTCCTTCATGTCCAAACTTGACGAAGGCCAGGATTTTAGGTAACCAGTACAGTGTATCACAGTGAAAGATTTCCTATCTGTAAAATATCATACAGTTAAATGTATCATAGAGAAGGATTTCCTATCTGTAAAAAATATCATACTGTTAAATGTATCATAGAGAATGACTTCCTATCTGTAAAATATCATACAACTACATGTATCATAGAGAAGGACTTCCTATCTGTAAAATATCATACAGGTAAATGTATCATAGAGAAGGACTTCCCATCTGTAAAATATCATACAGCTACATGCATCATAGAGAAGGATTTCCTATCTGTAAAATATCATACAGCTAAACGTATCATAGAGAAGGACTTCCTATCTGTAAAATATCATACACCTACATGTACAGTGTATCGTAGAGAAGGACTTCCTTTCTGTAAAATAACATCCAACTAAATGTTTCATAGTGAAGGATATCCTATCTGTAAAATATGCAACTAAATGTATTATAGAGAAGGACTTCCTATCTGTAAAATATCATACAACTATATGAATCGAAAGAGATTTATTTCCTATCTGAAAAATATCATATCTCTGTTTCATAGAGAGGGATTAATCTACAAAATATCATACATGTATCATAGAGGTTTTCTACTTGTGATATATCATACAACTACATGTATCTTACACAAGTATTTCTTGTAAAATATCATACAGCCATGTATCACATTGAAGTATTTCCTATCAGTGAAATATATTATAACACTTATACATATCAGAGAGAAGGATTTTGTATCTTCAATTGAAGGATATTCTTATGACAAAACTGCAAAGTGAATTCTTGGCTTAGACAATCTAAAACTATTACAATATACACTGAGTTTAGTGTAATGGGGGCAAACTAACTACCTGATTTTTTCTTCCGACTACAGAGCTCCAGATCAATGTCCTTCTCAGATTTGAGTCCTGAACACAGATCTGTAACGGAGCTTCCTGATTTCATCCGACAGAAGAACGACCGTCGAGCACCAGAACAGAGGTATGTTGGTCGCCGGATCAGTTCCGTTTTTACTGGCATCATGGCTAAATCAAATCAACATCATCATGTAAATTCACATAATGAAAAATTTTAAACCTCAGTTTCTTTCATAACAATTTATGACAGACAATGTACGTTTTGTATATAATAAAAACAAATTCATACATTTATATAATATATCCTCTTTTATATCCCTGTCTGTGTGCAAAAACATGAGATCTTATGTTAGAACCTCAAAAATTTCTATCATTTAATTCCTTTTCCAAATTAATTAGCTTCTTTCTATTCATAATCTTCACAAGACAAAGAATGAGCAAGAAAACAGAACTGTGAATGATGAGGCTGGCTGCAGATCTTCTAAACGCCATTTTCACAGTATTTGTGTTTTTTCATACTCACTTATGTTATAATGCACTCTGCATCAAAATATATGATTAAACCCTTAACAATTATGACCAAATTATGACAAAATGGTACCCCTAACAAGTTAAATGATATATAACACTCCCATGTTCTAGACAATAAAAATATTAAAGATTTACTACCAAAAATATGGGGTATATTTTGCGTTATGCTGTTGCAGCTGAAAAATGGCTTTGTTTTCCAGTTTTTGTTTCAGGAGATTTACAATAGAAACTCTTAGTTATAGATGTCAAATCATTGTGAAATTATCCCTCTTTTATATGCAATTTACTGTATGTAAATCAACAAAATATTAGCGAAATAATGTTTAAATATGTGAAAATGCAGATACGTTATGAAATTTAATAAAATTCTACTGTTTGAATTTGCAGCTTAAAAAAATATATGTTAATGCATTACTCTTACTTTAGGTTCATTTTAAAATTAGAGTTAAATGATAAATGAAACAATAAAGAAAAGTTTGAGTGGATTCTTCGAAACTTTAGAAAATGACACATTTTCTTCTTACTGGCATAAAAATGTCCCAAAATTCTGTAGTGTCCGCAACATGTGCTTATTCTGGAATGCATTATGAATTATATTTCTTTTATTTTACATGTAAAAGGCCAGTACAGCTACTAATCTATCTACCAAAAAATATCAGACTTTAGCTCAGTGTTGCTTGGAATTCTGGCAAATATATTGTGTTTTGTAGAGTCCACAACGCTGTAGAGTCTGCAACAGCTTTTTAAATTCACAGTTTCTTCAAAGAAATGTAACATGATTTCAATTGATCATCACTATAATTGTCCAAATATTCAATACAAATATGTAAGGTTACAAAACTTAGTGGAACTATAACTTCATACTTTGAATAACACCCATAACGACTTGTTTATACATAATATTCAAAATCTTTCAATTGTCAGTCTTATGTTATATATTGAAAGTTAATTTTTATGTGGTTTTTAAAACTGAATAAGTGGAAACTAAAGAATGTATCAAGATGTTAATTGTTAATTAATAAGTCTAGTTCTAATTAATACAGTTGTGTTGCGGACACTACAGTAATAACTATATACCACATTCATTTATTATTTTCACTTTTTATTTCATTAAAGATTTTTGAAATGTAAAACACTTCTCTGATATTTTGCTCCTTTGATAATACAATTAGTTAACTGGATTAAGATAACAAATGGTGATTTTTGTACAAGATAACACTTCAAACTTACTGGTATATATATGGGTTTTATTTTCCAGGCCGGATAGCCATTTTTGACTAGCCTTTTTTATTTCCCTATAATATAACACCATTTACTGTACATATAGAACTAGTTAGAGATAAAGATTTTCAGTTTACTCCATTAAAACCAAATATGGTGTCATATAGCAATATTTCAATATATTGTAGTGTCCGCAACAATTTCAATACTGAAAAAAAATTATGGATGCCTTAGTAAATTCTTTAATTCATTGAATTTATCTATAAAACTATTTGTTATAACTTCTTTAATTGTTTTAAAATAAGTAAAATCAGAGACATTTTTTAAAACTGCAAAACAATTATACATCAAGAAATAATTAATGGTCCTTGTTATGTGGTTATTTTCATCTCAATAAACCACATTCTGCATCTTTTTATATGATACATTTTCAAGAGTTGATCCGGTGGTATATAATTCAGCCTAGAAATGAACATTTATCAACAATTATTTTTATAAAAATGACAAAAGATTATTCTTATGGTTACTTTTAGTGTCTGCAACAAAAATGCTATGCATTTTCAAAGCTAGACAAGATACAAATGAAGATATCCAGGGTGTTATGACAAATGTATTTGAAATTTAGAAGTATTCAATTTAATTTTCACATGATAATTATATAGGTCTTATGTGTGATTGTAAAGGTAGATAAACTTAAGGAAGGGAGATAAATTAGGCAAAAATATTAGCAAGTCATTAATGTGAATAAAATTTTTGTTTTCAAAGAGAACCATAAGATTTTTCTTTTATTTCACTGAAATTAGGTACATAATCAAAACCCACAAGAAGTTTGGAATAAATAAATATCTTTAATATTTTATTCTAGACATAACAGGTGTAATGTAGTGTCCGCAACACAAGGTCTCGCCCAAAATTTGACTTCGCACAACTTTTTTCGTAAGAATGCTTATATAAAAAAAATTTGGGACTCATTTGCATAGGTATTGTACTTTCTAGAAAACATGTCAATAATGTGCTGTTTGACTTTTTATTTTTTGGTCCAAGTGCAACACAATTAGCAAAAATACTGTGAAAATGGCGAAAGCTCTATCAGCTGTACATATTTGTTTTCTTTTGCTTACAAATAAAAGGAACTTTAAATTCTACAGAAATTTTGATTCTGCACCATCAGTATAAGATAATTTTAAATTAACATGAAGCCAATGGGCCATAATGCTTTTTGAGTCACCTTGGCCCTGCTGTTTTTCAAATGAAGATTTAAAGAAAATGTCGGCTCTTTAATCACAAAAAACTTTGACCCCAAATAGTTGCCCCATTCTAATCTCAAGGGGTCATACATTACTAATTTGAATCCACACATTTATAGGCGTGCTTAAATATGACTAGCATGGCCTTGCTGTTCTGGAGATTTTTTAAACATTTTTTCCCCTGCATATTTGCATTATATACATTTTGTAAAATCTGACCCCTGATTCTAAACTTACTCTAACCCCAGCTTCCATAAAATGAAAAAGAAAAGTTGAATCTCACAAATCGGAAATAATTGGATGATTGTGACCCTGCTACTTTTTGCAAAAAGACCTTTTTATTGAATTTCTTGTATATTCCAAAGTAAAACACTAATCCCCTATTGTAGCCTCATCCTACCTCTAGGGGGCACGATTTGAACAAACTGGTGTCCACACTACCTGAGAATGCTTGCATATTAAAATCAAAAATCTCTGCTGTTCTTGAGTTTTTTCCCCTATACATATATAATCTAATATAAAATTTTAATCTCCTATGGCATCACAATACCCCATGATTTGAACAAACCTGAATTGGAAACTTTCACATAGTTAAATCTTTTCTGGACCTGTGATATTTAAATGACCCAACCCTTTTCTTTATTATTGGAAGGGGGCATGGGCCATCATATGAATAAATTTTAATACTCTTTATCCAAAGGTACTCTGAAATAAGGTTCGTTAAAATCAGCCCACTGGTTTTAGGAGAAGATGAAAATGTGAAAAGTTAACACAATGATGACACAGACAGACAACAGGCAAATTTCAATCAAAAACGTGAGCCTCTGCCTCAGATAAACCATACGAACCATATGGTTTTAAGTAACTGTTTCTTATATGTGCTGTGTTTAGCATAGTTTGAGAGCTAATAATGAAGATCTACACGAGTCGACAATTCACATTTATAAAACAATTACATAATAAATCAATATTTAACTCTACAAATCAATAACTCAATCTCATGCAGTTACTTAGAAGTTCAAATTACCCTACAGAGAATACAATGAATGCTTGCATCACTTTTAAAAAAAAATTATCCTTCTATTAAGTTTGAAATTTCAAGGGGGATATCTGATTGGATTAGGAGATTCAGTAGAAATTGAAAAAAAAAACTTGCTTCCGTACTCAAGAGTGATGCAAAAGGCCCATTAAATAGCTAATGAACACCAGAAGAAGGCAATCTCAGCACCAAGCAGACAGCAACATGTCACGATCCAGTCTCAAATGATGGGTTACATAAGCTGTATTTCTTTATTTTAGAATCTCTTAAGGTTTCATGAAAAAGATACGGTTTCTGTGGGAACAAATCATAATTACACTCAATCATATCAATAAAGTGCTAAATACTCTGGAATGCTTTATTATCAATCGGTGAATTACTGAAAAAGTTTTTCCATTTATTGGGTGTCAGGCATAAATATTTCAAATAAATTTATTGTTTGTTTATTTCCTTGATCATTTTCCTTGTAAATTTAATGCAGATACTCTTTTTTTTGGTGGGGAGGGGATCATCCTTCAAATGTTCTCTGAAGACCCACACGAAGGATGCAGTTTCAAAGTTTACTCATGTTCAATAATACCAATTTCATGATATCTATTTTAAAAGACTGAATTTTTCCAATTTGGCATGGCAATATTTCTTCTTTTTTTTAGGGAGGGAGGGGGGTAACATTTCCTTAGGGTACACCAGGAAAATGATTTTTTAAAAAAAGGTATTATCCAGCATGACAAGGTTCAACTTCTGATTGATAACTATGGTTCCAAAATTTAGGTGGCTGGGGAGGGGCTACATGTATAATTTTCTTCCTCTTGAACCTCCTACATTGAACACCTTTTGTTTTCCTTTACAAGACTCCCCATAACAAAGCTCACACTTTCAGCTACTGCTTTTTCTGCGATCACCAAAAAAGTGAGTAGAACTACAATTGTCAAAATGGTTTCTCCATCTGCCCAATGTATTGCACAGAGACAATTAATTATGAAAGACAACACTGCTTTTCAGAAATGCATCAATATCCCAATCATCTGACAAATTAAATGTAGTGCTTTCTCATCTATGTATGGCTTTAACAAAATATTAACAACATTTCTATGTGATAATACTTCATTTACACTGCTACCTTACCAGGCAATATATGACACCTGCTAATCACCTACAATTAGCAACTTTACAGTGTCTTGTGTACTGTACTACAGTAAAACTCGTTTAGTTCGAACACCGATATTCACGGATATAGCGAAGTTTTTCATGGTCCCCGGCAAAATTCTTAACAATTCTTTGTAAAATTTTAGTTGGAACACCGATATAGCGAATTCACGGATATAGCGAAGTTTTTCATGGTCCCCGGCAAAATTCTTAACAATTCTTTGTAAAATTTTATAACGAATTCTGATATAACGAATTTACGGATGTAGGGAAATGATTTTGAGTCCCATAGAGGTTAAAATTAATGAAATTTGCATCTTTTATAACAAATTTTCAAAAATCTCATAATTTGATATGTTGAACTGACTTTATTTTCAGTAAGTATTTGTATATACAAGAGGCCCAAGGGCCTTAACGGTCACCTGAGTACAACAATTTAGAGGATCCATAAACTGATAAACGAAGCTTTGTTGCCCAATAGCAAGGAAAATAGTACGATTAAGATCATAATAGATATCTCTATAATTACCTCTCACATTGGCCTCACTTGGCCTTTGAAGAACATTTAAAAAGATAAGTTATTTTTGTTTCATTTTTATTCATCTATTATTTCCAAGTCTACCTGATTATTAAAACTATGAAAGTACTTTTTGCATTATACAATAAATGTTCTTGCATAATTTTCTTATTCTATTAATCTTTCAAATACATTATCTACAGTGATTAATTATCAAAGGTGAATGGCAAAGGGGAATAACTTCACTCAGTAGAATACAAATGAATAGAGCCCTGGCCAGGACCAGAACACTTGACTAAATGGTCCAGATGTTCAAAATTCTGGTAAAAATACCTTGCTTATTAAAACTTTTACTGTGTTTGCTTCTAATATGCCCAGGAGCAGAGGAGATTTTCAAAGAAATATGCATTTTCACTATTTAACACAGCCCTACCCTAACACCAGAGCCCATGACCTAGGGTCATGAAAATTTACAAATTTGGAGGAGGTACCCTCATCATCATAACTATGCAATTAGTTGAAGATTTTCAAAGAATTCACACACTTTCACTATATAATCAAAAAGACCCCCCCCCCCCATCCGCCGCCGAGAAACAGAACCCCTGGGACCACAAGTTTTGAAAATTTTGTAAAAGGATCCTTGTTCATCATAACTATACACCTGTTTCTTTGCTTTATAACCAGGAGTAGAAAAAAATGTTTTGAAAGAAATTATGAATTTTCACTATATAATCAATAGAGTCCCCCCCCTTCACCAGAACCCCTGACCCAGGGGCCATGAAATTCACAATTTTGGAAGAGGCTGCCATGCTCATTATAACTATGTACTTAGTTAGTATATTTCATACCCATACCCATGAGCAGAGAAGAAGATTTTCAAAGAAATAATGCATTTTCACTATATAATCAATAGAGCCCCACCCTAACACCAAAACCCCTGACCCAGGGGCCATGAAATTCACAATTTTGGAAGAAAAGCAGCCATGCTCATTATAACTACATACCTAGTTAGTATATTTCATACCCAGGAGCAGAGAAGAAGATTTTCAAAGATTTAATGCATTTTCACTATATAATCAATAGAGCCCCCCCCCCCCCCCAGCACCAGTACCCCTGACCCAGGGGCCATGAAATTCACAATTTTGGAAGAGGCAGTCTTGCTCAACATAACTATGTACTTAGTTAGTTTATTTAATACCCAGGAGCAGAGAAGAAGATTTTCAAAGAAATAATGCACTTTCACTATATGATGTATATAGCCCCATCCTAGCACCACAACCCCTGACCCTGGGGCCATGAATTTCAAAATTTTGGTAGAGGGCTCATTGCTTATTACAATCATGCCAACAGTTTGACTGCTTGATGTCCAGGAGTAAAGAAGATTTTTAAAGATTGCATTAATTTTGGTGGTTTTAGCCCAACCCCTCAGGCCCCAGGGGGGCAGGGACCATGAAATTCACAATTATTGTTCCTCTTCACCCATAGTTGCTATATGCCAAAATTGGTTGAAATTGGTTCAGTGGTTTCAGAGAAGAAGCTAAAAATGTTCAAATGTTAACGCACGACGAACGCCAACAGGCAAAAACGGAAAGCAATAGGTCACCTGAGTGACTCAGGTGACTAAAAATTCAATTCATAATTTAACCTTAGATATCCAAGGTATGTATTGTTATAATTGCTTCCATAACATATTCAGTAGTTATACTTGAAAGAAAATGTGTATATTGGAAATTCGTCAGATATAATTATATGAATTCATTATACGGATATAACACATTACAGATATAGCGAATTAAATTCACAGGTCCCCAAGACTTCGCAATACGAGTTTTACTGTAGGATATGACAAGGAAATATGCAAGGGCTTGAAAATTCAGATCTTATGCTCAACTTAAAATAGATTGAAGTAAAAAAAAAATAGATTCTTCAAGGTATATATATTCAGCAAAATTGAATATATGAAGTTAAAAAAAAAGATTCTTCAAAGTATATATATTAAGCAAAATTAAATATATTACTTCAAAACCAACATTGAATGTGTCTTCACTAGTCAGAAATACCATTCCCTTTACAGAAATACCACTCCCCCTTACAGAAATACCATTCCCTTTACAGAAATACCACTCTCTTTACAGAAATAGTATTCCCTTTAAAGAAATACCACCCCCTTTACAGAAATACCACTCTCTTTACAGAAATACCACTCCCTTTATAGAAAAATCATTCCCTTTACAGAAATTCTATTCCCTTTATAGAAATACCACTCCCTTTACAGAAATACCATTCCCTTTACAGAAATACCACTCCCTTTACGGAAATACTATTCCCTTTACAGAAATACCACTCCCTTTTCAGATATACCACTCCCTTTACAGATATACCACTCCCTTTCCAGAAATACCACTCCCTTTATAGAAATACCACTCTCTTTACAGATATCCACTCCCTTTACAGATATACCATTCCCTTTCCAGAAATACTACTCTTTACACATATACTATCTCTTTACAGAAATACCACTTTAGGCAATTATTGTCACTTACTTCTGGCATCTATTAATCGTTCCCTGGGGTAGACATCTGATGCTGACAACTGCTCTTTAACCTTGTTAATGTCATGTGGATGAAGGTAATCCAAGAGGCTCTGACCAATCAGATCCAGCTACCAAAATAATTTAAATAATTCTGACCAATCAAATCAAAATACAAACTTGAATTGATTAGATGGAGGAAGAACTTTGAGATATCCAAGGCTTTGAGATATTGAGGGTAAAATGCATAGAGAAAAAAGTGGTTGGGACTTTCAAATGACTTCGACATATCCATGGTATTCGAGATATCAGTGTTCAAGGTACCTAGGTTCAACTGTACATGTACATATTTTCTAAGCAATCAGATAATTTATATAAATCTAACCAATTAGATCTAGCTACTTATGTGTTAAAGTTAACGACCATTTAAAAACTCCATATCATTGTAAAGACCATTTAAAAGAGAGACAAATTTTACATCAGGGTAATGACCATTAACAAGAACTCTTTTTATGAAGTCATTGAAATGAATGACTGTTTACAATATTGTTGTTATAAAATGTGGAATATTTACCCTTGTGTAGTTGAGGATATTGCGGACAGATTCTGATACATAGAGAATTCTGGCCCTGTCACAGCTCACAACAAACAGGAATCCTTCAGCTGCCTAACAAAACAGTCACCATTAATATAAATAGTAGGGATGTCAACGAGTACCCCGTTAACCGGGTACTCGATCAAACCTCTGAGTATTCAATACTAAAAATGGTGCTCGATTACTCGCAGGTGTTTTTTTTCTTATTTCAAAGTACATCTTTTTATCTGAAATTATCAAAAAATAACTTAAAACCGCAAACAGTTATTAGCGTGTTGTCATCTATACCTGTAAAAAAACCCGTTATCACCTGTGGCTGTGTATATACAGTAATTAGTGACCAATCACCTGGTACACAGCTGTTCTCACCTATTGTGGTCCTTAACTTTTGGATGGCTTCAATGATTGCTTTCAGTGAACATCAATTCAATTAAGTATGGTCTATTATCTTCAAATCATTTTTAAATTATTTAGTTAATATATGGCAGCGAAATCAGACATGCAGAGAAATGTTGCTACCCACTTCAAAAGTGAAGAAATATTTAGAAATAACTAAAGATTCAAAAAAATGTTGGAAGTCAGTTAATTAGTAAATTTATATGGGGGAAACAACCAAATATATTATTTTACCTAATGATGAGCCTGAGTTCTTAACTTTGCAGAGAAAATTGATGAGGAACATGACAGTTTTGTAATAAATGGGGAATCACTACATATGTTTTAGGAAAACGATTCAGGATTGTACTCATAAGCTTCAAAGTATGAAAAGTTTATTGCCGGTGTAGCATAATATTTTGATACCCCGATATATTGAACCCGGGTTCAATATATCCCATAATATTTTTATTTATATAATATTTTTAACCCGGGTTCACTTTTTCACTGCGATATAATGGATCCCCTTATAAAATATGGAACCTGGTGGGTTCATAATACTATGGTTATAATATATTTGCCCCAGGTTCAAGATATTATGGTTGCAAAATGTTAACCTCCCACAGTTTTTACTTTATTTGGGGTGGACATGGGGGTCCCCATTTAATCTTCTCCAGTTAAGAGAGGGGGTTCAAGATATTATGACCATAAAATATTGATGGCCTTCTGAATTTTTTTCTTTTGGGGTTCAGCAGAATAGTGTTTGTGAAATATTCAACCCCGTAAGAGTTCTCAAAATCTGGGAATAAAATAATATGGCTGTTAAAAACAACCTCACCCTAAAGGTTAATTGTGGGGTTGGAGTATATCCATTGAAAAGTAAAAAGAAGGGGTTCAAGATATTATGATCATAAAATATTGATGACCCTATGGTATGTGTGTGTGTGTGTTTTTTTTTCCATGGGGAGTGTAATAATTTCAAGTCATTATGATTGCAAAAATGCGACCAATATCTGCATTTCGGATCGTGCCATCCCCACCATACTAAAATGGCTATACCATATAATCTCGCAAGAAGGATCTGTACCATTGTGAGCAATATCAATGCAAGGGATATCCGTCTGGAGGAATTAAAATTGTATTTATTAAGCCAAAAATACCCAGAGCAACTTGTAGATAATAGTTTTATGAAAGCCAAGGAGTGTTATAGAACACAATTACTTTCAAACACATGACATGCGAAGGATGGAGAGACATACCCTTTGTTCACACGTTCAATCCGAGAAATAAAAACATCAATTCAATTGTTTATGAATTAAATAGCCTACTTAGAGAGGATGATCAAATGAAAAGTGTATACAAAAACTGTCGTTTTATCATCAGTAAACGTCAATCCAAAAACCTTAAGAGAATACTTTAATCCTCCCAATTCGCTGACCATACTCATACAGTGTCAAAGTGTACGGACCCTCGGTGCGGTACATGTGACTACATTACAGAAGGGACAAGTTATAATTTTAATGGGCGTGAATTTAAAGTAAATGATAACATGTCATGTGATACGAAAGATGTCATATAGGCCATCACATGTCCTGGATGCAAAGAATATTACATTGGTAAAACTGGCAACACTCTCCGTGCCCGTGTACGTGTATATAAGCAACAAATCAGTATACCTGAATATGGACAAATCCAGTTAAGTGCACACCTGGAAACTTGTGGAAAAAAATGATTTAACATTTTCCCTTTTTATAAACTCAGATGTGCCCGTGATCATCCAGAGACGGGAAAAAGAAAGGCATTTTATTTGTATTCTAAAGCCAAAACTTAATTGTCTCTTATAAATTACCTATGATTTTCCCGAACTTTTACTAGACCATTGTAGTATTTTATCTATGATGTCACAATATAGACATTTAACATTCCACTTAGTTTAATGTACGTAATAATCATTGTTACTATGTTACTGCTGTGTATACATTTTTGTAATGTAAAGCTTCTGAACATTTACTGGTATATATATATATATATATATATATATATATATATATATATATATATATATATATATATATATATATATATATATATATATATATATATATATATATATTAGGGATGTCAATTTTATTCGGACAGCTTAGTTGAATAGTCGGAGGCTTTAGTCGAATATTCGTTGAAATTTAAATTAATGTTTCATGTCATTTTACTATTTGTCTTTTATAGACTAGTTGTACAATATTTATACTATGCTATCAACATTATACAACGAATATCTGAATCGTAAACATTTACGTTGTACAATAAATACATCTACATGCATCCACTGTATTTGATTTCAAATATAATATTTACTTCACATTTTATCTAAATGCAGAATATCAAACACTGGCATTTGTCCTTTTTTTCATAAGGCTGGTTCATGTATACCCGTTACTTGAAGTCATTTGTACGTGTTTTGTTAGTGATCTATAGCTATGACTGGTAAACAATTAAAGCGTGTCTCTTATAAAAACAGACAGAGCTTGCCATAACTTTTAATTATGAGATTTTATGCAAACAATCAATACAATCTTAAAATGACTGTATGATATTAATATCAGAAAGAAACACCATTTAATTACGCTAACTGTCCTCCAGTTAACATGTATTTACAATTTTGTAAAAGCTGTTTAATTATTCTTTATGAATAGTTGCATTACGTCAAATCTTATGGAATTGCAGGTTGAAACTTTATTATTTAAATCAAAACCAAACAATTCTTGAAGCCCTCTCCATTTACAACTAGAGGTAGACATTCCTTGATAATCATGTTTGTGTTAGCAACATTTTCCTTTCCGGCTCTGCTTTTTTTGTCATTTTTGCGGAGAAGTTACTAGGAAAGTTTTACTTTTAAGACTATATGTTTGACGGATTCGGCATATGATACATAATATTTGATGTTCCACTGCAGAATACAAGTTCAGTTTCACAGAAACTTGATAACTTGCTTTTCACTGTTTTTCCATCCTAACATCATATAAAGTATGCCAAAAACTGTAGATTTTGGAGGCATGTTTGCAGAACATAAATCGACATATACATAATTTCCTTTGAACAGTTAAACCTTATCCCGAGTTTTACTTACGAGAACATTGATCTGTAAATAAATGAAATGGGCTGATCCAAGTTCATTACCTTGAATTTAAAATTACTATTAGCTAACACATTTTTAACGAATAACCGACTAAAGAAATTTTAGTCGATAGTCGGTATGATCGAACAATAGTCGAGTATTCGAATATTCGTTGACATCCCTAATATATATATATATATATATATATATATATATATATATATATATATATATATATATATATATATATATATATATATATATACATGTATATATATTCTTTCTAAAAATTTATAATCCGACTTAAGGAACAGATTTAAAAAAAAAATGAAAAAAGCAAAATTTTCATTCTTTTTTCTCCAATATGCTCTGAAAACATTTTCTTTTTTTTTTGCCGTAATTTATGGACTAAAGTAATGATAAGGCATTTATAAAGCTTTAAATAACAGTGTATTGAAAAACAATGTGCAGCAAACAAAACAGAAAATGTTAAGATTTCCTGTGGGAAATCTATTAAAATAACTGAGACATCATGCAGTCTTTGCATGATATCAAGGATAAATTAGCAACCTATATAATCTATAACATTTAAATGAGGTACATCAAGAGTTTGAATTAAAGTATTTACATCACAGACTTGGAGGCATCATTATAGATCTTTGAAATATATATATGTAGCATCATCACTGGTTCCAATTTATATGTGTGAACTTGAAATTACAAAAAATTTGAAGTGAAAGTACATGAAAAATCCATTTTCAGTAAATCAGAAATACATTGTGCCATTTATGAAACAGCTAACAGCTTTGTCAGTTTTATAATTTACATTGATGTCAGCTAATATGACATCAAAGGTACACCAGTTAAGGAATGACTGCCTAATGGCTTTTTACCTCACCTGAGCCAAAGGCTCAAGTGAGATGTTCTGATCAAAATATGTCTGTTGTCTGTCATTGTCAGCGTTGTTGTTAACTTTTCACATTAAATTTTCAACTTCTTCTCCAGAACCACTGAGACAATTTCAACCAAACTTGGCACAGAGTATCCTTGGGTAAAGGGGGTTCAAGTTTGTTCAAATGAAGGGCTGCACCCTCTTCCAAGGGGAGATAATTAAAAAATAATGAAAATTGGGTGGGGTAATTTAAAATCTTCTCAACAACCACTGAGCCAGAAAAGATGTTCTGTCATGTTATGAAAGCTTTCTGGGATAGTGAAGATTCAAGTTTATTCAAATCATGACCCCAAGGGGTAGGGTATTAGGGCCACTATGGGAAATCAAATTTTTACATAGAAATACTTAGGAAAAATCTTTAAAATTCTTCTTCTCAAGAACAGCAAGGTCATGATATTAAGTCATATTTAGATGGAAGCATCCTCAAGTTGTGTTGATTCAAATTTGTCCAAATCATGACCCCCGCGGGTAGGGTGGGGGCCACTGTGGGTGATCGAAGTTTTTCATAGGAATACATAGAAAAATATTTAGAATTTTTCTTTTCAAGATCAGCAACATCATGATTAATTGTATTTTTATGGAAGCATCCTCAGGTAGTGTAGATTAAATTTTGTTCAAGTCATGACCCCTGAGGATAAGGAGGGGCCACTATGGGCGATCAAAGTTTTTCATAGGAATACATGGGAAAATCTTTGAAATTCTTTATCTCAAGAACAGCAAAGCCACAAAGCCATGATTAGTTATATATATACTGAAGCATCTTCAAGTAGTGTAGATTCTAATTTGTTCAAATCATGACCCACAGGGATAGGAAGGGGCCACAATGGTCAATCAAAGTTTTACATAAGAATATATAGAAAAAAATCTTTAAAGACTTCTTCTTCAGAACGGCAAAGCCATGATTAGTCATGTACATGCATATATATGGAAGCATCCTCAGATTCAAGTTTATTCAAATCATGACACCCTGGGGTAGGGTGGGGCTTGGGGAGGGTGGGGCCACACTACATTATCTTACTTTTACATAGGAATATGTTGGGGGAAAATCTGCTGATAAAGAACAGAACGGCCATAGTTACTCAGGTGAGCACTGTGGCCCAAATCTGACCAAAAACTGTAGAAACAAGAAAAGTTTGGAGGTAGCCATCTTATTTGCAAATCCTATTACACCACAGAATACAATTTTAATTAATGACTGACTGGTTGATTGTATGTTGTTTTACGTCCCATTTGAAAATTCTTCACTCATAAAGAGATGTCTACAATTTCATGAAACTTTCACAAAATCTTTCTTACAGAGTGGCATTGTGCATCATGATAGGTTTTTTTTTCTGAGAGGACTTGCATCAGGTAATGGACATGTCAGTAAGGAACATCCTATCTTCTCTCATTCAAAATCAAACTTCAAGGTAAAAGTCATGGGATCAAAAGTATATTTCAAAAGGTCTTGTCACAGGTAGAGCACAGGTCAAATATAAATGTCCTATCTTCTCTCATTCAAAAGTCATCATCAATGTTAAAATTTTAGAAACGTAGGTCAAAGTTCAAGGTCAAGGGTCAAAAATCATAGTATAATTGGAAAGGCCTTGTCACAGGTAATGCACATGTCAAATATGAACACATCCTATCTACTCTCATTCAATACTTATCACAAATGTTAAAATTTTTCAAATGTAGGTCAAACTTCAAGGTCACTGGGTCAACAATCATAAAACATTCTTAAAACTTTAACCTGGTTATTCAATTGGAAAATATAGTTTAGTATCCAAAGCAGGACTGGTTGTGTCCATCTATAGATGCAACATCATCCCTGCAAGTTTGGTCCAGGTAGGGCAGATAGTTACAGGAATGAGTCCTGCTCCAAAAACTTAAACCTGCTCCAAAAACATTAACCTGGTCATTCTTATGGAAAATATTGGCTGAAAATGCAGCATATAAAACCTGAATGGTACAATGAAACATGCTAGATGCATCACCCATGCAACTAGGATCAACAAAGGGTATAGAAACACTTGAAATAAAATTGCTCCAAAAAATATTAACCTAGGACGCTGAAGCTGATGCCAAGGGTATTACATAAGCTCCCCAACTTTGTAAAGGTGATCTAAAATTCATATTTCTTTTTTAAACCTTGGATTTATAGATCTACTGAGGGCCAAACACAAATGGTGATTTAAGTATACATCTCCTCCTACAGCTTCCTTCGGGGGTTGGAAAGGGGGTATAATTATCCTACGTCAATGTATCAATACCTTCTAATAACCAGTCTTGTTTGTAAAATATTATTTCTGTGCTAACAAAAATACAGTCACATGATTAATCACATGATTTATCTCAAATTATGTCAATGTCATGTCTATAAATACCTTCCAATGAGCAGTCTTTTGTGAAAATAATAAATTTTTTCTGCACTAAAAAATACAAGTGTAGTCTATGAATTGCAGATTGGATATTGCTGATATGGTCAATTCTAAAAGAAGGCCAAAGTACCCACTAATTGTTGCAGATAGTCATCAGAAACAGTTACCAATCTTAATGCACATAAGACCTTGGCAAAGCCAGTGATAAAGTGTGGATGCATCAACAATCGTACAGATTTATGGACAGAAAGCAATCTACATGTTATGTAAATAACCTGTCAATGACTGATGAACATAATTCAGACTAGTTTCTAGTATTGTGACATGTCGGTTGTCCAGAAAATCTTATTGGTAACTTAAAGGAATGTACCAAGACACCTTTGAGCACTTGGCACTTAGTGCTCTTTCAAAGAGAACAAACTTACCTCTAGAATTAGATGTTTGAGATCATCATCGGAGAGAAAGGAGGGTCGAGCTTCAGGTATCGACATAGCTGCACCTTCTGTTAAATATAATATTGACCATTCAAAGTTTATCTGTTATCTTTCATTACAGTTTGAATTTCCATATCTGCTTAATAATTTTGGTTATTTCCTTATGATCATATAAATTAATATTCACTATAAAGATATAAAATAATTGGAGCAAAATTTCCCACTTTGCAGCATTTTGTAGTTACATTGCTGTTAATAAAGTAATCTATTCAGCATAAAGTAACATATTCCTTGAACAATATTTCTAAAAATCAAATAGCATTAAGCCACATTCCTCAGAAACTCAGCAGCTTCAAGCAATACTTATTAAAGCTTTTTTCAACAGTCTCTTATATTAAGCCATCAGCATTAAGCGATGTTTTTCTAAAACATCGCTTCTAACAAAACTGTCAGCAAAAAGCAACGTTTCTAATTTCTAAAGTAAGATACACTGTAACCTTTTTCAAAGACTTGTCTCTCAAACAGCCAAAAGCATTTGAAAAAAGTTTTTAATCTAGTAGTTGTGGATTGCACTGCCATGGTAGATTACTTTTTTTATCTAATATATCCTGAGATTCTTTACCTCTGAGCGACTTGAGATGCTGTACTGCCATTCGTAACACAGTTAACTTGTCCAGTTTTCTGTTCATGGCGTTACACATTGGGAGCATTGAAGACAACTCGGTGATGTAAGCATTCATTTTGTCTCTCCTCCTTTTCTCAATCTCACTGTGGTTTTGTCTGCCAGAATAAAAGATAATATGTGATTAGCTTTTTGCAATATCATTAATGTCATCTATTTACTTATTTAGTTTTCAAATCATATAATCTACACTATGCAGATATATACAATTACTGCTGTTTTTGAGGTCAATACATTAAGCTACCTGAGGAGTAGAATATTCACCTAGGCCAAAGGGTGAGGTGAATATTGTACTCTGAGGGTTGCTAAATCATCGTATTGTACAATGCAAATACTGTAAATAACCAAATATTTGTAAAACCTTATTTTTGCAAGATAGTTATTTGGTATTCATAAGTGAGACAAAATTTTCACAAATTTTAATTATTGTTTATATAATCTTTTATAATATGAAAATACTTGAGAATGAAATTTTCACCAGCAGAAGGTCTCGCATAATTATGTAAAAATAAAGCTCTTGCAAATAAGCTAGAAATATAATACATAAAATGTGAGTGGAACGTTAAAATAATCATTTCATCTATGAGAGCAGAAAAAATTCAGGTTAAGTCATTTTTCATATGTTTCGTATAATCTGAAAAGTTCCAGAATTGAATTTTTGGAATGTTGGGAAGTTTAATAAATAAATTTTCACTAATAAACATTAAAAATGATAGGGACTTGACAGGGCTTGAATTTCTTAGCTGAGAAAGTTCTTCAATTGCCACATGTAATCCTGTTATGTTTCTAAATGTCATATCCACTGGTTACGACTTTATCAATACAAAGAATAAAAGACTCTGAAATAAATTAGAAACTTACCTGTCATTTCCTGTCTGAGAGTCCATCATAGTGTTTTTTGACCTAAACAGAAAAAAATTAAACAATATAAAAAAAGATTTGCTGGAATAAGATGATACTGATTAATTGTCACTTAATTCAAGGAAGAGTCAGGAGAAAGCCTAAGCATGTATGTGATAGGCTGGTATTCCCAGCCATTAAGAGACATTTCACATTGTGTGGATATAATTAAGGGGGGTGTCTGTAATGAGATTGAAAATTAGAGGTCATCTGAAGGACAATGCTAATAAAAAACTTACTATAGTTAAATATAGTTTACTATAGTTCACATAAGTTAACGACAGTAAATACTTGGACTTGGTACTTCACTATTGAACTTTATTGAGATGTAGGGCCTTAATATTTCTTTCATTACACACAAATGATGTAAATGTTAGAAATAATATACAAGTAAAATACAAGTAATATTTCCTTTTAATATCAGAAAAATGTATGTAAGACTCGGAGAAAACGAAATATAGCAATTTGGAATAAGAAAAAATAATTTGTTTTACTACAGTAAAAACTTTGACACTATAGCCATTAGCCAACTATTCTATACCATCCTCTGGAATCTTGCAAAAATGTCTGTTAATGTACCTAAATTTGAATCTACACTACTAAGGAATTGCTTCCATATCAATATGGCTAATCATGGCTTTGCTTTTTATGAGTAGATGGTATAATTGTAAAGATTTTTTCCAATATATGCCTATATAAGTAAAACTTTGATCACATATTGTGGCCCCACCCTACCCCAGGGGGTCATGATTTGACCAAACTTGAATCTACACTACCTGCAGATTTTTCCATTTAAATAGGGCTAATCATGGCTTTGCTTTTCACAAGAAGATGATTTTTCCTCTGTATTCCTAAATTAAATTATTGATCACCCATTGTGGCCCAGCCCTACCCCCATGGGTCATGATTTGTATGAACCTGAGAATGCACCCATATAAAAATACGGCTAATCGTAGCCTTCCTGTTCTTTATTAAATATTTTTCCTATGTATTTCTATATAAAACTTTGATCGCCCATTTTACTGGCCCCACTCTACCCCCTAAGGTCACAATTTGAACAAATTTGAATCTACACTATGTAATTCTTTCTGATCCAATGATTCTTGAGAAGAGGAATTTTTAAATGATTTCACCCAATGTTCACTATTTCTTAATTATCTCCCCTTATTAGAGGACGTGGCACTTCATTTGAATACTCTTCACCCTGTGCCAAGTTTGGTTGAGATTGGCTCTGTGGTTCTGGAAAAGAAGAAGAAAATGTGAAAAGTTTATGAAGACAACCGCAACAGCCATTTTCGATCAGAAAAGCTCACCTGAGTCTTGGCTCTGGTAAGCTTATAAAAGAAATATTACTTTGTGAGTGATGCTTCCTGCAAAATTATACAATAATTAATTCCTTGCATATATATAGGAATCTACAGTATTCAAATCCCATATCTTTACATTTACATGGAATCATATTAAATACTTAACATGTACGGGCTTCAATTTTGATGCATCTTTTGCTGGAACAAACTGCAAAACTTCTTAATTGCAGAAATTACCCTTTATTTGGTGTAATGCACTGTACCAATAAACGAATGAATAAAGTAAGGATTTGAGATAGAATATTTAATTTTTAACCCTTGATCCTCCTCTGTAAACATTTCTTTTAAGTGAAAGCTTCAAAGAGTATGTTCATTTACTATGTGGGAGGTCCTAACAAATGAATACAGACTGCTTGGTCATAATCAGTTAATACTGAAAATGTCAATTAAGTGACATTGGTGAGAGCTGGCTAGGATTTTAGAACAAGGAGACATTGAATAATAACGAAGTAAAAATAACATAATAACTATAAAATGTTCCAAGAAAAGGTAAAGTAGTGCTAGTATTTGGATGTATGTTTTCTAACATTCAAAGCTTTCCGTGACTATGTGTTCATATTATATCCATTGTTTTATAAAACTATGTGCAAAATGTCTCATCAAAATATCTATATCAAAAATTGTGACATCAGCAATTCAAAAGATTTTGAATATACAGGATATATCATATTCTGGAATCTTGCACAAATGCCTGGTAATACAATTTTTTGTGAGGACCCTTGGTACAGTAGCAATACCTAAACGACAAGGTCTTTGGAAAAATTATGTATTATTGAGGAACGTTGTCAGACCTCAAGGTCTGCTGATATATGTTTCAAAACTAATTGTGAAGCTCTCTAACATTTTGTTTCATATTTCTAGAGACTTTGATAAAGTTTATATAGTATATGGATGCATGTTCTGTTCTAGCTTGTGAACCTTTCCATGGCTTAATGTTCTATAGTACTGCTGACTTGGAGACAGTTTATACAGCATTTGGACGTAGTTCTATATGTTCCATATTTTAACTGATTTGATACAAACAATTACATACTTGGAGCCAGTGACTTTTCTATGATCATACTCCATCAATGAATCATCTTCATTTGTATCCAGTGTTGTGCATGTACTCCAACTGACCAATAAAACATAAACGTCAAATTAAAGTACACATAATACCCCATTGAAATGATTCACTAATTTTGCATATATTGTTTTCAATAACATTTTTTTTTAATTAGTCTAACACATAAAAAGCCTCGCCTTACCTAAATATTTACTTTATCATGTTACTGGATTGTACAAAATGCAGTTTCCCTGACTCGTCAGAGAGATCAAATATTGTTATTGCAGCAAAAGAAGCTGACAACATACTCTTGGGCTATCAAATATTTTTTATTGGCTTTTGCAGTTTTACAATATTTTGACGAGACTACTGTATGCAAGACTGTATTCTGTATATATAGGTGTAGGCGATGGTATATGCATCAACGGTATATACTGAAATTTTCAGCAAATTAAAACAAGAGGCCCAAGGGCCTTAACAATCACCTGAGTATGATACAACAATTAAGAGGATCGATCCATAGAGTATAAATAACCTGATGGATGAAGCTTTGTTGCCCAAAAGCAAGAGAAATAGAATGATCATGCAGGATCAATGAAATAATTAGTCTAGTATTCAGTAACAACTCATATATTAAATTCTAATCTATCCTCCATTTATCACCATGCAGACTATTAACAAACTATTAGTTCTTCTGCACTACTTTCAACCCCATATTGTGACCTCTCACATTGGCCTCTCTTGATCTTGGAAGAACATTTAATGAGATAAGTTATTTTTGTCTCATTTCTATTTATTTATTATTTACAAGTCTACCTGATCATTAAATGAATGAAAGTACTTTTTGCACTATTAATACAATGAATTTTTTTTTGCATAATTCTCTTATTCTATTAAATTTCAAATACATTATTTACAGTGATTAATTATCAAAAGTGAATGGCAAAGGGGAATAACTTCTCCCATCAGTAGAATACAAATTAATAGAGCTCTGGTTAGGACCAGAACATTTGACCAAATGGTCCTGATGTTCAAAAATCTGGTAAAAATATCCTTGCCTATTAAATGTTTTATTATTCTGTTTGGCTTCGATATGCCAAGGAGCAGAGAAAATCTTCAAAGAAATAATGCATTTTCACTACAGATTCAACACATCCCTACCCTAACACTAAAACCCATGTCCCAGGGTCATGAAATTCACAAATTTGATAGAGGTACCTCATCATCATAACTATGCACCAAGTTGACGATTTTCAAAGAATTAACACATTTTCACATATAGCCCCCCCCCCCCCCCCCCCCCCCCCCCCCCCGAGAAACACCAAAACCTGGGACCACAAGTTTTAAAAATTTTGTAAGAAGCATGACAATTGTTCATCATAACTATGCACTTTGTTTATCTGCTCAACACTAAGGAGCAGACAGGATTATTTAACAGAGTTAATGCATTTTCACTATACATGTATTATCAATAGAGCCAAACCCTTACACCAGAACATCTGACCTAGAACCCATGAAATTCACAATTCTGGAAGAAGCACTCTTGTTCATCATAACTATACGCTTAGTTTGTTTAAATAATACCCAGGAGCAAAGAAGATTTTCAAAGAATTTATGCATTTTGACTATATAATCAATAGAGCCCCACCCAACACCAGAGCCCCTGACCCAGGGGCCATGAAATTCACAATTTTGGAAAAGGCATCATTGCTTATTTTAACAATGCACTTAGTTTGTTTAAATAATACCCAGGAGAAGAGAAAAAGATTTTCAAAGAAATAATGCACTTTCCATAAATGATTTATATAGCCCCGCCCTAGCACCAGAACCCCTGACCCAGGGGCCATGAATTTCACAATTTTGGTAGAGGGCCCAAATCGCTTATTACAATCATGCCAACAGTTTGACTGCTTGATGTCCAGGAGTAAAGAAGAAGATTTTTAAAGATTGCATCAATTTTGGTGGCTTTAGCCCCACCCCTCAGGCCCCAGGGGGGCAGGGACAATGAAATTCACAATTTTTGTTTCCCTTCACCCATAGATGCTACATACCAAAATTGGTTGAAATTGGTTTAGCGGTTCTAGAGAAGAAGTTGAAAATGTTCAAAAGTTAACGCACGATGCACAACGCACAATGGAAGACGCACAATGAAAGACAAAGATGGATAGCAATAGGTCACCTGAGTAACTCAGATGACCTAAAAATGCAATGTTCATGCTACAACTATCAAGCCAATAAGGCACGTACACTCTATAATGTTTGATATTTAAAACAAGAGGCCCAGGGGCCACATCGCTCACCTGAGCACTGTGTCTAGGAAAAAAGCAAAAATAAGTTTAGTATTGCAATGCTTAAATGCATGAGTGGTCCCGACCTACCCCTAAAAGGGAGGGGGGGGGGCTGTATGATTTGAACAAAATTGAATCTACACTAACTAAGGGTGCTTACATATTTTTTGGACTAACTGTGACTTTTTTCCTACAAGTTTAAACTTTCATTGTGGCCCTTACCTACCCCTGAGGGTCATGATTTGATCAAACTTGAATCTACACTATCTGAGGATGCTTCCATATAAATATGACCAATCATGGCTGTGCTGTTCTAGAGAAGGAGATTTTTTAAGATTTCTCCTATATATTCCTATGTAAAACTTTGATTGTCCATTGTGGCCCCACCCTACCCCGGGGGTCATGATTTGATCAAACTTGAATCTACACCACCTGAGAATGCTTCCATATAAAAATGACAAATCATAGCTTTGCGGTTCTTGAGAATATTTTTTGAAATTTTTCTTATATACTCCTATGTAAAACTTTGATCACCCACTGTGACCCCACCCTACCCCCAGGGGTCATGATTTGAACAAACTTGAATCTACACTACCTAAGGATGCTTCCATATAAATAGGACCAAACATGGCTTTGTTGTTCTTGAGAAGAAGGTTTTTAAAGATTTTCCCTATGTATTCCTATGTAAAACTTCGATCGCGCACTGTGGCCCCACCCAAGTCCCGGGGGTCATGATTTGAACAAATTTGAATCTACACCACCTGAGAATGCTTCCATATAAATATGACCAATCAAGACTTTGCTGTTCCTGAGAAGAAGATTTTTAAACATTTTCCCTATGTATTCCTAGTATGTAAAACTTTGATCGCCCACTGTGGCCCCACCCTACCCATGGAGGTCATTATTTGAACAAACTTGAATCTACACTACCTGAGGATGCTTCCATGTAAATATGACCAATCAAGGCTTTGCTGTTCTTGAGAAGAAGGTTTTTAAAGATGCTCCCTATGTATTCCTATGTAAAACATTGATTACCCACTGTAGCTCCACCCTACCCCCGGGGGTCATGATGTGAACAAACATGAGTCTATGCTACCTGAGGATGATTCCACATCAATTTCATATTTTCTAACACAGTGGTTCTTGAGAAGAAGATTTTTGAAAGATGCCATAAATTTTTCATGAATTCGCAACTATCTCCACTTGGAAGAAGGCGTTGAAGAAACTTGAATCCCCTTCACCCAAGGATACTCTGTGCCAAGTTTGGTTGAAATTGGCCCAGTAGTTCTGGAGAAGAAGATGGAAATGTGAAAAGTTTACAATAACAACAACGACAGACAACGGACAAAGAACAAGATTCACTTAGGGCCTTTTTTGGCCCTGTGAATTTCAGAAAAACTGAAACTTCTTGGTTTTAGTTGGCAATGCATTGAATATCACTTAGACATCTTTGATGACTGCATATCTATCAAAAATGACGTAATTTTCTGGCTAGGTAATGCATTATGACATCATGAAATCCGTCATTTTCCTCATATCCTGAAAAATTCTACAAAAACAGCCAATTTTTAAAGCTACTTTTCGATATTTAATATAGAGCGCAACCTCTGATCTAAAATATGCAATATTAAATGATAGAACTATTTCTGAGGATTACAAAACATGTTTTATTTTTTAGATCAGAGGGTGCGCTCATATTATTTCTTTTCTGTGAAAGTACTCAAAATATACTTGTTTTCCTTAAAATTCAAGAACATTGCAATTCCATGAAGCCTATTTTCCAAGGCCTTGGCTTTAAGGAGAAAATTTTTAATAGGAAATGAAAGCACTAAGTCTCTACTTTATCTTGATGTTTAAAATGGAATATAAAGTGTTAGTCAATAAATTGGTATATCTACAGGGCCATTTTATACATAAAGTGAACCTAGCTCTTTGATCAAAAAAGCTCACTTGAGCCTTTGGCTCAGGTGAGCTAAAAAATTTAATTTCATTTAATGTATGTGTTATATGGACTTAGTGTTAGCTGGGCTTTGAAACCTTGTAAACCAACTATTATAATTTGTAACAACTTTAAATCATGATTCCGCAGTCTGAAATCCACCCATCCATGACTTTAAATTTAAAGGATTCTACACTTAAGTAAGTGGTATAAAGGATTCTACACTTAAGTAAGTGGTATAAAGGATTCTACACTTGAGTAAGTGGTATAAAGGATTCTACACTTGAGTAAGTGGTGTAAAGGATTTTACACTTAAGTAAGTGGTATAAAGGATTCTACACTTAAGTAAGTGGTAAGTGGTTTGTGACGAGAAATATTCGGGTGTAAAAGAAGGTCGTGAAACTTGCAAATAAAAGTTGGTTTACATTAATAAGAATATATATTGCATGTTATGAAATCATAACATTCACTTTCAAATTATGCGATATACACTGAAATTTAAGGTCGGTGTATGAAATGAATTGGGATCACTATACTGACTAATATAGTACTTAATTCAAGTCAAGCTGCTGGCTGACATTTGTAGTATAGGTAAGTCATTCAGAAGTAAGACTGAAAGCTTTCTCCAGTTACAAGTCTGCAGCATTGTTCAATTGAACATACCCTGGTACACATCTATGCATACATGTATATGTTTTAAGGACTCTCTATACATTGCACATAAATCATTTTAATCCTGTGGTATATATTATTTATGCAGTTAGAGTGATCTGCCCTTAGATCTAAAATAAAATAAATTGAAACGTACAGTGTATTACTCTAGATAGAAAGTTCTATCGTTAAAATGATATTGTCCTATGGACCCGGTTTAACGATAGAATCCGTTCCGTGTATTGGCAATGTTGCAAAATAAACACAGGCGATAACTCATACTCTGTGCATTTTCTATGAACAATCCAGAGAGTTCTGAATGTCAACATGGCGTTAAATTTGAAGCGAGGAAAAAACGTCGAGAAAATGAGTTGAATTTTCATATTTATATGGATTATTTTTTAGGTTAAAAGACATATACCATCTCAAAAAGGTTTGTTATGATTAATTTGGTAGTTATTTTCAGTGCAACTCCTTTTGTTTTCTTCAAAATCATTTCCGAGTGGATCCACTCCGATTTGATACATTGCAAGTATATGGGACGTATTCTAACTGTGGTGAGAGCTTGTCCCGAGACACAGTTAGATTATTCTAACTTGTATTACTCAAGATGTCATCAATTCAAGCATTCTTAACATTTTATTAGGTCAAGATGAAATAACTAAACACTTTTTTGCATGTCTTTTCCCATATGATTCAAGTAAGCAACAGTGATTTCTGTTCATCAATACTGCAATGTCTTTGAACATTTTTCCTGGGGATAAATAGCTGGTACCCTGTGTTGAATAGAAAATACTGCATACAGGGAAATATTTGGCCCTATTTTATTTTCACCCCTTTCATCCTCATTGCATTACTGAAAATATTCATTATGTAATAAAAGTGAGTATACCACTTAACTATTTCCTTATTAATACATGTACATAGGTCAGATGTTGGGATTTTTACTGTAAGTTCTATATGCAGATATGCCTAGCCTGGTCATTTAAAGGTGCTTAGACACAGATTTGAAGTTAATGTTTTCTCAAATTTTCTGTATAATATCACGACTTATATATTGCAATAGCATTTCGCACGAAAATATAATTAAAAACTTATGTTATCTAGAAATTATTGGAACTACGAATTCCTAGACGCGTTTGATTAACACATCATTGCACTTTCACAAATTTTATCTTTATCCTAAATATTTAAGAAAAGAAGCAATTTTGTTGTGTATTAATGAAAAACATTACATCTATAATTCAGAAAATTCAGAGTAGAAATGTGCGAAAGCAAACCCTCTCACTAATATCGTTAGCCCGTGCTCAGTGTTGTGTACAGAGTTTAACAAATTGAATACACCCGTGAAACGTAAACTGTTTTTGTACACAGGGCACGAGCTCTGTTATTGGTAATGTATACGGTTCACCGGGTGTGTTCAATTGTTAAAGTCTGCACACACCACTGAGCACAGACTGACAATACTGTGAGTGGGTTTTGCTTTCGAACATTTCTACTCTGAATTTTCTGGATTATAGTTCTAATATTTTTCATTAATACACAACAAAATTGCCACTTTTCTTAAGTATTAAGAATAAAATCAAAATTTGTGAAAGTGCAAGGATGTGTCAATCAAACGCGTCCAGAAATTTGAAGTTTCAATAACTTCGAGATGAAATAAGATTTTTATTTTATTTTAGTATGAAATGCTATAGCAACACATAAGTCAAGAAATTATACAGAAAATTTGAGAAAATATTAACTTCAAATCTGTGTCCAAGCACCTTTAATGATCTGCCCCTGTGTATGTTTCATACTGGGAAGTATCACTTGTTTATTTTTACAGTTTATTTATTGAGCTTTCACTTTCCTTTTACACATCCAACAGGAATAATACATTCTTGTTTTGTTTTTCATATTTTATTTTAGATTGAAAATTCAATTATTTAGTTATTTTCAAGAAATCATAATACAAGTTTTAATTATCACACAAGGGCAGATAAAGTTCTTCTTATGAACTTGGAGTAAACAACTTGAAAGGTGGTAATTAAGTAAAAAGTAATTGATAAAAAAAAAAAATCACTTTTTTTCATTTTATTCCTAATGGAATAATATTTTTATTTTTGTCACCTTTATTATCAATACCATACAGCCTTACTATACAGTGAGTTCTTTTTCTTTTCAGGCAAATCTAATGCATTACCTATATATAAACACTACAATTCAAGTAAATAAAATGTTGACCATATTTTTCTTAAGTTTTGATCATAGTCCTTTTGCTTTTCCCAGCAACATGATTATGTGTTCCTTGGAACACTCCAGTTGGATTGATTATGTGTTTTTGGAGCACTCTAGTTAGATTGATCCTGTGTTCTTTGGAACACTCTAGTTGGATTAATTATGTTATGTTTTCCTTGGAACATGGCACTCCAGTCAGATTGATTTTGTGTTTTTTGGAGCACTCTAGTTGGATTGATTATGTATTCCTAATTGAAACACGGCACTCTAGTTGGATTGTTTGAGTGTTTCTTGGAACAGTCTTGTTGGATTGATTTTGTGTTCCTTGGAACATGGCACTCTAGTTGGATTGATTAAGTGTTCCTTGGAACACTCTAGTTGGATTGATTATGCATTCTTGGAACACTCTAGCTGTTTGATTATGTGTTCCTTGCTGCACTCTAGTTGGATTGATTATGTGTTCTTGGAACACTCTAGTTGTTTGATTATGTGTTCCTTAGAGCACTTTAGTTGGATTATGTGTTCCTTGGAGCACTCTAGTTGGATTGATTATGCATTCTTGGAACACTCTAGTTGGATTGATTTTGTGTTCCTTGGAGCACTCTAGTTGGATTATGTGTTCCTTGGAACACTCTAGTTGGATTGATTATGCATTCTTGGAACACTCTAGTTGGATTGATTTTGTGTTCCTTGGAACACTCTAGTTTGATTGATTTTGTGTTCTTGGAACACTCTAGTTGGATTGACTTTGTGTTCTTGGAACACTCATAAGTTGGATTGAAGCCAGTTAAAAAGATAGCATGAAATTTCTTCAGAAATAATTTTCGTTTTTGTTTTAATTTTATTTATTTATTTAAATATTTCTTTTTTATTTTTGTTAAACTCAAAAATGTTATTAAAACCATTTAAATCTGGGTTTGCATGAAGATTTGGCACAAGTTAATTTTAATCAAAGGAACTAAATTTGTAAATTTTATATGTACCATTCAATCTCCAAAAACCTGAAAATTCCAATTTCCAGAAATTAATATTGTGTGACAAGGGCAATCAAAAAAGAACACTAGAGAATCACACATAAGGAAAATCTGTAAACTTTCTTCTCCTTGTACTTTTACAACAAGTTTGATTTCATTTACTACCTGTAAAAGATCTCCCCGGCAACTTAATATGATCAACATTTGATACATACCAAGTAATAAATGTTGCAACGTGTTACCCCTTCAATTCCAGTAGCAAATTTGCCAACCAATCACACTAGCATAATACAGTGGCTATCAGTTTACAAATTTGTAAATATGTCAATACTATTTATTTATTTATAATTATTTAACTAATTTATCTTTTGTTTATTGTAGAATCATCTCAAATGAGGGAAATAAAGTATGAATGAATGAGAAGATTAAAAAACATGCAGATCAACTAGAGCCACTATAAATTGTTATCCTTTTATCCAAAAGATGATTTTGTGAAAACTTTGGTTGCTATCAGTTCAGTGGTTTTGGGAAAACTTAAAAAATGAACTATCATTCACAACATATAGACAAAAGGACAAACTCTGAATCAGAAAATGGAAGTCTAATTAAGGTGAGCAGAGAAAAATTGAAAACAGAACATATTTTAAACTGAGGACAATACTGGAATCAAAAACCATGATAAATTTATATAGTGTTGTTATATGTAACATAGTCTCCGACTATCGAAAAATCATCGCTGAAGGCAGCGGGTCAGCGACAATTGATAGAAAGCTTCAAAATCAATAGTCGCTATTTTTATTGAAAATATATTTTTTGAACCAAATTGGTTTATCTCTTAACATTATCATAAAACATTACTTTATTTCTCTTGTAAATGGTGGACAAACTTGCCAACTACGCATGTTTGGATGTTGATATCTGCCACATCTTTCATTTTTTTCATTTGTATTGAAAAATTGTTTTCATTTACAAGGATGTCTGAATACTTACATAGTTAACTTGATTTAATGTTACTTTTAATTAAAGTTCAAACTATCTATCTTACAATCTATTGTATGCCATTGATTCAAGCAGAAATTTTAGCTAGGATTAAATTTGGGCATTTTTAGCGAGGGTTTTGAGATCACTAAAATTGAATATCGCTAATAATTCTTACCGCATTGGAGGTTACCATTATATTTCTAATTTTCGTAAAATCACTAAAATTATTTTTTGCTAAAATTATATATAGATTTTTCAGGACAAATCACTAAATTTGTGACTTGTTAAAATTTCCACTTATGCGGTAATTGATAGTAAATTTGGTCCGATTTTCCAACACTAGCTTTATTTAATATATTCTGCAGATATACATGTATCCCCATAAAGACTTAAAAGCTAAATATTTAATGAGATGTGCATATTTTAATGGTCTATCCTGATGACTTACTCAACAGACATCCTTTTTTTCCGATGGCTGAAGTATGGCTCTATAACCCCAGGAAATTTGTCCACCCCCGGAAGGGAAGGATCCATTTGTCCACCTTGGTCCGGTGTTAGGAACAGATTGTCAAATAGATTAAAGTCTGAAAAAAAAAAGTATATATATAATGTGAATTTTTAGTCAATCCAATTTTGTATGAACATCTTGACTAGCAATTTACAATGAACACTAAGAATCTACACAACCAGAAGTCTACGACAAAGCTGTAGCTCTACTAGTGTGTACTCATAGTAAAGAAAAACAGCATTTGGACTTGAAACTTAGTTGAGCCATGGCCTGCCAAAAAAGAATTATGGTCTTTGAGTTCAGTTTACCTGTGCACCAGGGCCCCGTTTTACAAAAGAACTTATGACTAGGACCAAAACTGTAGACAGAGTAGCGTTTTGAAAGAATTTTACAATAACCAAGGCAACACTGTTCATCAAAATTAGAAACTGATTAATAAGTTATGCATTTTAGTATAGTTCACTTATTAATTAGTACCAAGTCATTGATATCAGACCAAAACTGTAGGAGGAGTAGCACTTTGATAGAATTTCACAGAAATTTTTATTTTTAATAACCCTGGCAACACCGTTCATCGAAATCAGACGCATTTATACAGAATTATGCATTTTTGTATAATCTACTTGCATATGAAGTCTTATTGAAATCAGACCAAAGGTAGTCTTAGAGTAGAGTTTGAACGTTTGAACTTTCTATTTTTAGTAACCATGGCAACATCCTTCAACAAAATCAAAAATCCTGCAAAAGAATCATGTATCTAAGTATAGTCTACTTTTGTACAAAGTTTTACTGAAATCAGATCTAAACTGCAGTAGGAATGGCATTTTGAAAGCATTCACAAAAAATTGTATTTTTATTTGAATGAATTTTTTGTTAACCTGAAGACAGCACTATTTGTTGTAATCAGAAATGCATGGATATAGATATAATATCTTAATACAACTTCTACTTGTGTACAAAGTCCAACTGAAATCAGACCACACTAGGAGGAATGGGGTTCTGAAAAATTGTTTACAGACAGACGGATGGACAAACAGACAAATGATGGACACCTTACTAATGCATAAGCTCCTCTGGTTCCTGGTAAGCATGCAGAGCTTAAAAAGCAGTAGCATGTGCATCTTTTTGGTAAATTTTGGTTGCAAAGAGATTTATAATTTTCTGAATCTTTTTACTGAACACGTCAGAGGGACTTTACTATGACTTGTGACAATTAATCAGAACTATCATGGCTAGTGCACTCAGGAAACTGACCTATAACATTGATTACAGTGACCGGACTCACTGCTCTAATTATGACAGTTATATGTCACTAGTACTGTCTCGTGTAAACTTAAGCTTTTCTCTATCAAAAGGTCACTATGATGCTAAGATCATTAGGTATGAAATAAATGCATAATAAGATAATAAAATTATGGATTCATTATGATGTTTGAATGAATGTATATATACTTTTTTAAATTGTATGTAGTTTTGCAGTCTATAAATACACTGCACCATGATGGTATATTCAATAACACCTTCCTTAAAATTTCTGAAAGTACTGAAATTGAGGGGAAATGATCCCCTAAATACTCCTTGAATTTCTCTGTGAAAGTATTCCAAATTCTGACCGATTTTTTAATTTCTTTCTTCGATCCTCTTGTAGGAATGTTTTCTCTTTAGAGAAGTGGACAGACTTTAGGTTGGATGAAGGCTTAATCCTATCCACCTTCTTTAAATAAAATACTGTATGTGTACATAAATTAGTATATTCAAAATTTAGCACAATCACTGGGTATTGAGTTGTTGGCAAAATCATGAATTATCGCTATACATGTCCGTGCCGTATTTTGTATTTATAAATGATTTCTTACTGGTATTCATGAATTACCGCATCATTGTCTGTGCCAAAGCCACTAAAATATGAAGCCCGCTCTTTTAAGTACACATACAGTATTATAAGCAGGTTACTGTAACAGAGGGCTTTCAGTTAAGGGGTGAACAGAATGTAATGTCACAAACAGCATCAAAACCTTAAGGATCCCTGATATATGACACCATACGCGAGCAACTGTTATGTCATTAGGACTGGGAAATAGACCTGATTAAGAGCCCCTCCATTAAATAGTATGATAAGCACGATAAGTATGCTAGTTCTCTCTTTGTCAAGATTAGCTTAACTAATACAAATGTCAAATTTTCCAACGCTCGGTCACCCTCAGAAATAACCATGGAAACAAAGATAATCAAGTCCTACTACTAGAAAACTAACCTGTATCTTCATTATAATTTTACTATGCAAATATCAGAAATATTCTACAATGATCTTAATTAGCATGAAAGTTTTCTTGAACCTTAAAACACTACAGTATGCCAATTATTATAGTAAGATAATTGTTCAATTTTATTTTTGTTTCAGGTAATAAGAGGGTACATATAGTGTTGTACAAATATTTATTTACTACATGTACTAAATTATGAAAGAAGTATAATTCGCTGAAAGTTAATCTCTAAGTAAAAAGAAACAAGTTCAATCACACAAATATATTTAAGATAAAAAAAATCTAATTAAAGTGAATTTAAAAAAAAAATCTTTTACAATATACATAAACAATATAATGCTTATCTATCTCAGATAGTTCAGCCTAAATCTACAGTATAACACTCACTCATGGTTGACATGAATAAAATCCCCCCATCAAAGATCACGCTGTAACAACATAATACTGGTACACAGCTTCTCCAATGTAGAAATCAATTCCTAGTGAGCAGAATATAGACAGAAGTCTTAGTTATCCAAGAGGTGATCAAGCTAGCACTAATTCCTCCATACACAGAAATTTCTAGGTAAGTCACAGGTAATCCTATGTGGCACCTGTCTGGTCAGTGAGAATAGGACAAAAGTCTCTCATGGCCTTCCACTTGTAGGTGGACTATTACCTCAAAGTATCAGGAGCACTTTGTATGAACTTCTACATTTCATTTTATACACATATTGTTCAAGAAAAGATAGCATCGCAAGTTATTTACTTTTCATTTTATTCTTTTTTAAAGGTTAATAATAGCAGTAATTATATGAAAAAAATTAAAAGAAATTTGTCCCCCTTCCAAAAAATAACATAAGTTCACTTTTACATATATTTTTAATAATATGAAATATCCCTCCCTGCCCTGGGAAAATGTGTTCAAGGTTAAGACAAAACAGTTTGCTATAGCCTTTTAAGTCTAATTAATTCCATTTAATATACAAGATATGATGCAACACATTATTTGCTAAAAATTTCTTCAACACAGATGAAGAGTTAGAATATTGTACAGAGAGTATAACATTCTCACAAATCGATCCTTGAACCCTTCAACAAATTATCTACTAAAAGAAAAGGTTCTTCACAGATGAATTGTAGAGAAAGAATAATAAAATTCTCACAAATCCATTGAGCCCTCCTCCCCACCCCTCCGGCCCTCCCCTTGAAAAAAAATACTGTATATAGATTATTACAGAAAAATTAGTTCTAGTAGATAAAGTACTTACCCAGTGCAGATTCCATGGTGCAGTAAATTATCAACTGATGAGATTTCAGACCACAAATTGTATGCACTAATAGTATAGCTTTTTTGTAAGACTTAAAATTTGATTTATAACTAAAATTTGCATTCTAAAGTTATTAGGGTTTTTTTTTCTCTCCTTTTTAAGAAAAAAACAATAAAGTCTGCAGCAAATAACCAAAAAATAAAGTTCTCTCAATTGTCGATTAATTTCTATGAACAATCAGTAGACAGTAATTTTAAAAAAAAAATCCTCAGTAGATAGTAATAAAAAAAAAATCCTCAGTAGATAGTAATAAAAAAAAATCCTCAGTAGATAGTAATAAAAAAAAATCCTCAACTCTGCTAATTTTTATGCAGACACTTGATTTTTGTTCAGTGTAAGAAATTTTAGCCATAAAGTTTCCATTTCATATATTGGAAATCTAGATGGGCAGCTTGTATCAGCTTATATACAGCTAGCTAGGTCTTAAGTTACACCTCACCAATGTTCAATATCCAACGTGTGATATTTTACAGGATTTTATAGGAGTATCCCAGGTAAGCTTCTATTCTCCGTCATCCGACTTATTTCTCCATTTACATCATCTGATTTTCCCAGCTTTATTTCACAAAACGTATTAACAGATAAAACTGTAAAATATCTTGCGTTACAGACTGTCCAATAAAATAAAAAATTCTGTCTTTTATCAATAAGGAATTCTATAATTTATAATTATTCAATGAAAATACATATACTAGCTACTAAAATTTAGTTAATATAAAATATTAAAAGATTATATTAACGCATAATATTGTGCTAGTAATACTCTAATATATACATGTATTTGCATAGGAGAATGATTGACATGGATAACACAATAAATGTATTAGTGTCACACTCTCAGGACTCTGTCGTAAGTAAAGATTTTCTTCTAAAAGAAATTCCAGAGTTAGCTCCCTTTCTATATGATTTATAAATAAAATGAAAAATGCAGATTCTTTTCTTCTTGTTTTTTTCTTCAGTTTTAAAGCTGTTGCAGATACACATAAAAGTCAACATTCCATTGTTGATGGAATAAAGTATGGCGTAAAGAGGGTCCTCAAGCCTGTGTTAGTAAGGTTACAAAGCTTATCCAGACTGCAGGACCAATGAACAGAACTCTCTAACCATTATATGTTCTATGTTAAGTACAATTAAAGGAAAACGGCCAAATAAACAAAAAACAAAAATATCTCCCCTAAAAAAATTGCATTGTCAAATTAGATCTATGAGTAACATTATTCTTTACTACATGTAATTCCTATTAAAAACTGGAGGGGAGTGTGGAAGGGGGGATCTTCGTTTTCTGTCCATCCATTATCTAATTTTAGAATCCATTTGTGATGTGGCTCTTATGTTTGAGCACTCCTTTACTTGTCATAAATGTAGAGTTGCGATTTACATTGAAAACAGTGTTTGTTACCTACAAATTCTCCTTCCTATGCTTCCCATGCTTCTACCGGGGACAAGAACTTAGGAAATTTTATACAATTATATTTTCATATTAAGAAAAAGTGAAGCAATTCTGGGAGTCGAGCTCTAACACCACTTTCATATATATTTCCTTTTTAATATATTTAAAAAACAATATTAAATTACAAGCATTTTAAACAGTGGATTTTAAGCAGGTCAATTTACTCTTAGCTCTTTAGTTCTTACAAGCAATGGGCTGCAGTCCCTTTGGGGCCTCGGCTCTTTTACTTTTAAGGAATGGAGCACTACTCATATGTCACCGGGTTCACAGGTGCGTGAAAGTCAGTCAATATATCGGGTCTCAGTAGCTCAGTGGTTAGAGCGCTGGCACGGTACGCCAGAGGCCCTGGGTTCGAGTCCCGGTTGAGACTTGATTTTTCAACACCTGTGACATTTGGCGCCCAACGCACAAATACCCACTATTCCCTTGGAACATGCCTTACAGCATTTCCTTAACTCCTAGAATTCGAGGACGAATTTCTACAAAGAGGGGGAATATGTCACCGGGTTCACAGGTGCGTGAAAGTCAGTCAATATATCGGGTCTCAGTAGCTCAGTGGTTAGAGCGCTGGCACGGTACGCCAGAGGCCCTGGGTTCGAGTCCCGGTTGAGACTTGATTTTTCAACACCTGTGACACATACATTAACCCTTACAGACTGCTGCCCAGTTACCTTTCTGACCTCCCCGATTTACCATGTTTAAGGCAGCAAATGTTATCTGATAATCAGTATTTTAATATCTTGGACACGAACTCACAATCATGTGAAACTAAGTGTAAGAAAACCATGGCAAAAAAAAGAGGGCTCAGGCATGAAATTAGGTAAAGCAATTACTATTATTAATATTAACTTTACCCTTTTTTGTTTCCATGGCAACAACAACCATTTGGAAAATTTTAAATTATTCCAAAAAACTTGGGGAGACACTCAATATTTTGCAGTTTGAAATACCTTTAGATGAAGAAATAAGCCATGGCAACAGTGGCAAAGCTTTTCACATCGATTCCAATTTTTCCAGCAGAATTTAGTTTGAAGTGAGGCAAGGAAAAGCCCTTTAAAGTTAAAAAAAAAAGACTGGGTGAGGTGTTGAGCACTGAGAAAACTAGAAATCTGACCAGTCAGCAAGGGCCCCGTCAAGGGTTAGAAATATAAGGGTGCAGATTAGGGGATGAGAATTTTACTGGATTCCAAAAAATTTCAAAATATATAAAGAATAAGCAACAGCAACTGCTAAATATCCAACAATCTGTAAATAATATTCTTTGTATTTACATAAGGCAGTAAAAAACATCATATCTATAATAACTCAATTAAATGTATATTTAAAAATGAATGAAGCATGTTTTTTCTAAAATGCCAGCCTTCAGTGAATGCAAATATCATCCAGGCTTGACCTTAACTTCAAAACAAATATCAGTTGCAGACAAAGGTGTTAATTAATCTTAAAGTGACAGAAAGATAACCCTCTAAAATATTCTGCAAACCAGCAAGATAATCAAACCCACGGGATTAATTATACTGCTCTCTCAACCTTTTCTTCTAAGTTTACAATAAGAACTTTTTCAGCAATGATAGAATGAGGTTATTATCTGAATACCTGTTAAAATAATTAGTATTCTTGAATTCACATACGGCAGAAAAAAAAGAAAAAAAAAAGAAAGAAAAAAACAAAATAAAAATAAAAACGATATCTTTATCTATATCTTGTTTTTAGAATTCAATAAAATCATAACTCATTGTGTATTTTACCAAAATAAAGTATGAACATTATTGAAATCCACATTTCAGAGAATGTAAACATCATTCAGAATTGACCTTAACTTCAAAACAAACTTCATTTGCAGACAGAGGTGTTAATTAATCTCAATGTGGCAGATAAAGTAAAATGCTTTGGATTTTCATCAAGAGGAAAGTTAATTAATCCCAAGAGACTCATTGCAGCCTTTCATAGTTTACAATAGGAACATTCTCAGCAGTTATCTCTCTTTGCAGATTCACTCTTATATAAAGTTAAGGAATATACCCCACCACCCCAGCTCCAAACCGGATGACACAGAGAACCAAACTTAGCATCAAAATATGTCTTACTGCCTATTCAACCAACATACCAAATTTGAACTTAATTGGTCAACCCTAAAAAAAGTTATTAGAAAAAACAGAAAATTTGTGGACGGAAGAATGACAGACGGACAGACAGACAGACAGACGGACAGACAGACAGAGTGATTACTATAGGGCACCCGCAAATCCTTGTGGGGCCCTAATGATACCGAAAATTTCATATTTTATCTGTTTCCATGGTAATTTTGACATTTTGATTTTTTTTAAATGTTGAATGCACCACTGCAATAGCCATATACAATAACATCAGAAGACAAAACTTTTGGTGGAACAATCACAATATGTTTCCCTGACTTCATTTGGGGTGACACAATAATTTTAATGCTTCAACTTCTTCGACATCATTCTGCTATGACCGATTAGCTAGGGGATGTCCCCACTGTGGCTTGAACCTACAACCCTCAGATTTAAAATCCAATGCTCTACCAACTGAGCTAAAGGGTTAACCCACTAGCTGGTGCTAGTAGGAGTGTGGCCTCACTTAATTTACAACACATAGCCACTTTTAACTCTGTTACACTCTGCTTGCAGTCACACTGCAATTCAATTCAGTTTGAATGGCCTTCTCTTGGTACTATAGTAAAGTAATTCTTGATCATGCTGATGTCACAGCTTTAAAGAGATCTAGCAAACACAATGAAAGTCTTTGCGAGTGCAACCCAAAACGTCAATATTCCAGCTCACCCTAAAATGTTCGAACAACGAAATGATTAAAAAACCTATAACCAATAATAGAAGCCTTTAAGATATGTTCGGTAGTACATGTATAAACACACATATCTGACATATGAACACTGAATGATCTCTGTATTTTTTCATGACGTATCATATACAATTCACCAGTGAAAAACTAACTTCCTTGAAGTCTATGACATTTATCTCATATGCTGTAACAATACATGTACCCATATCATGCATAAAAATACACATGTACTTTAAATATTAATCTGATATAACATTTCACACTGTAATAAAATGCACCACTAGGGTATATGATAGTCCTATCTGGAACTATTTGATTATGTACTACCAGAAAATCTTGTCCTTTATGCCAAAGATGTATTAATTGACAAGGTTTGATAGCCCTATGCCTCACTGAGTATTATAATTCAGACATGTGGCATCAGTGACCCACTCATCCACCCAAGTTGCATCAACTGACCAACTCTGATGGTCCCAGCCCCAATAGTGTGCAAGATATGATACAGACATAGTTTGACTGTATGAATATGTGTAGCCAGAAAACCCAGAATGAGAATGTGGTGAGTTACTTTAAGGTTGTGATACACCTTCCATCTAAGACTTTGTGAAATTCTAAATAACAACCATCATCACTGCACTTTCTATAATTCAATAATATGAATGTTTAATCAGTGGCGTAGCTTCCTTTGAAGCACAGAAGCACATGCTTCCACATTGTTCGGTGGGGGAAAATGAATTCATAAAAAGTTAAAATGCTTTGAATAATAAATTTAAAACACTCTTTGAAGAAAATGCTGAAATGTGGCAAAAGTGTTTAAAGGATTATGTGTATTAGCGACTTTTAAAATTGTCCATCGTCAATTGTCTAAAATGCACCAGCTTTCGTGGGCTTCGCATCCAGATTCCCATCAGAACTTCAATTCGCCTTGGTCAAATCGGGGCCTTTATGCTGGCCCAAAACTCCCTACTGTTTTATGCTTCCACATTGATTCACCCCAAGCTACACCACTGTTAATCATGTTATTGTACCACCATTTAATACAGCAAAATCTGCATTCCTTTTCAAAACAATTAATGAATGAACACTATCATGCATAATTACTAAAATGTGAGGATAACGAACAGTGCTCAACCTCATACATCAGTGAAGAAGACGAATCATGAACAGGGCATAAAGATTAACCCCTGGAAACACCAGAGGTGGGATCAGGTGCCTAAGGAGGAGTAAGATTCCCTGTTTACGAGTCACACCAACTGTGAGCCATCTGTATTGATGAGGTAAATGGAGTATCAAACTAGTATAAAAACAATGGCCTAACTTTTGGTGGGAAATGTGTCAATCAAAATACAACTCAAAGATGGGTTGTATTTGCAAACAAGATTACATTGTTATTAAAGGTTAAAGAAATCAGTAATTCACTGTTATTAAGCTCATCAATATGTGTTTAAAAATAATCACCAAATCAAATATGTCAGTTGCAGACACTGGTTATGGCAGACCTTATTCAGTGAAGTAAAAGACAGAAAATTAAATATAAGGCCCAAAGACCTTAAAACTCACTGAGCATTATACAATGTGAATATGATATACAGATTAACAGGATTAAACTGGAACTAAGAGTCGTGGTCTGAACAATCATAATAACTACACCTTGAGGATGTACAATTCATCCTATGTCGGATCCCCCTTTACATATTATGATTTTTAGGGAATGTTGCACCCATCAGGACACACTGTACTCACTCACAGTGAAAAACACACTTTAATGTAGTAAGGCTGTAATCTCACCTTGGTTACTTCAGAAAGAATTCTGAAGAAAGAACTTATATTTCCTAGGCCGACAGCAACTGGAATCAGAGGCAGGGAAGCAGTGCTATTAATATTTAAAGCATTTCGGAGAAGATATTATGAAACTATATAATCAGTTTGTTGCTAATGGCATAAAATTCACAAAAAGCGAGTTTATTGGTCTGTAGAGACGACTAGAAAGGGTTAGGTGGTGGATAAAATATACAGGTTGGTTATAGAATATGTCTAGAATTAGGGAATGAAAGGTAGTTGATTGACCAATGCTGGAAAGAGTGAAATACATCCCAAAAGTGCGCAGAAAATCTTGTGCCGTAAATTGCATCATTTTTGCATTACGGGATCTGTAGCGTTAAGGTCAAAGACTAAAATATAAATCATAACGCTACAGTTCTGCAACTATATATATATTAAATGTTGTTCTGCTTTGCAAAGCACACAGAAAGAAGTGTTACCCCTTATATATATATATTTGAAGAGAGAAGCATTAAAATCTGAAACACAGCACTAACAAGAGGCCCAGGGGCCTTGAATCGCTCTTCTGATAAAGTGTACAACCTATCACTTCTATTTGAAGCCTCTAAGTATCCTGTATATTTAGATAAACCCTTGAAATTCCAATTCACACTCTGAGAACCCAAGATGATTCTAAGCCAATTAGTACCTGAGAGTTGGTCATGGTGACCTACTTATCACTTGTCATTCTCTGAGGACCCATCAACTAAGTTTGATGATTCTAAGCCAATTAATACCTTAAATATTTTTTAAAATTATAACCATAAAATTTTATAAGTAGGTCAAAGTGACCTACTTTTTAGTTGTTGTACTCCAAGGACCCAAGATGCATCAACGGACAAAGTTGGATGATTCTAAGCCAATTAATATCTGAAATGTTAAATTAAAGCCATAAATTTTCAAAAGTAGGTCACAATGACCTACTTTTCAGTCGACCTACTCCGAAGACCCAAGATGCATCAACTGACAAAGTTTGATGATTCTAAGCCAATTAGTACCTGAATATTTAATTAAAGCCATAAATTTTCAAAAGTAGGTCACAGTGACCTACTTTTCAGTCGACCTACTCCGAAAGCCCAAGATGCATCAACTGACAAAGTTTGATGATTCTAAGCCAATTAGTACCTCAAATATTTTATTATAGTCATATTAATTGAAAAGTAGGTCACACAGTGACCTAATTTTCAGTTGACCTTTTTTTAGGACCCAAGATGCATCAACTTACAAAGTTTTATGATCATAGGCCTTAAAATGTCCAAATTATGCCTCTAAAACACTTTGAAATCGAATGCCTGCAAAGTTCAAACATAGGTAATCAGAGATTACAGAGCTCACCTCAACGAATGTTGTCTTTAAGTAAGGCAAAGTTCCACACTAAACTAATAATCTAGGAGTGTGCATCCCTAGATGCAACATTTATGCAATTTTGGTCTGATAGGGCTTGCAGTTACTTGGGAATGGACTTATCTGAAAACTTAAAACTAGTCACTCATTAAGAAAATGTAAGTCAAATCCAGCATCCCAAGCAAGTTTTGAGATTGTTCGTCCCTTGATGCATCATCCATGTAAGCTTGGTTCAGATAGGCCTTAAAGTTACTTGGAAATGAGATCTGCTCCAAAAACTTTAATCTGGTCACTCATCCGGAAAATATAGGTCAGATCCAGCATCTGAAGCAAGTCCAGTAGTGTGAATCCTAAGATGTATCATCCATGCAAGTTTGGTCAATATAGGGTTTATAGTTACTTGATAATGACATCTGCTCCAAAAACTTTAACCTGGTCACTCATCCAGAAAATATAGGTCAGATTCAGCATCTGAAGCAAGTTCAGTAGTGTGCATCCTTAAATGTATCATCCATGCAAGTTTGGTCAATATAGGGCTTTTAGTTACTTGGAAATGGGATCTGCTCCAAAAACTTTAACCTGGTCACTCATCCAGAAAATATAGGTCAGATCCAGCATCCGAAGCAAGTCCAGTAGTGTGCATCCTTAAATGTATCATCCATGCAAGTTTGGTTAATATAGGGCTTTTAGTTACTTGGAAATGAGATCTGCTCCAAAAACTTTAACCTGGTCACTCATCCGGAAGATATAGGTCAGATCCAGCATCCGAAGCAAGTCAAGTAGTGTGCATCCTTAGATGTATCATCCATGCAAGTTTGGTCAATATAGGGCTTATAGTTACTTGGAAATGAGATCTACTCCAAAAACCTTAACCTAGTCACTCATCCGGAAAATGTAGGTCAGATCCAGCATCCGAAGCAAGTTCAGTAGTGTGCATCCTTAGATGTATCATCCATGCAAGTTTGGTCAATATAGGGCTTATAGTTACTTGGAAATGAGACCTGCTCCAAAAACTTTAACCTGCTCCAAAAACTTTAACCTGCTCCAAAAACATTAACCTGGTCATTCTTTAGCTGAAATTGCAGCATCTGAAACCTTGACTGGTACAATGAAACACACTAGAAGCATCCTCCATGCATGTCTGACTAATATAGGCCATAGAAGTACTTGAAAAGAAAACTGCTCCAAAAACCTTAACCTGGGACGCCGACACCGACGCCGACGCCGAGGGTATTACATAAGCTCCCCCAACTTCGTTGAGGTGAGCTAAAAAGTAGGTCACTGTGACCTACTTTTTAATAAATATGTTTTATGGCCCCAAGATGCATCATCTTACAACATTTCATGATTCTAAACCTCTCGGTATTCGAATTAATGACCTTAATTGTTTTGAAAAAGATTAGCCATAAAGTTCAAAAAGTAGGTAGTGTTAAATCTAAAGCAAACTAGCATGGCGCGGCGCCATGCCCTTTTCTCTCGGCGCCATGCCCTTATTTCCAGCGCCATGCCCTTTTTTCCTTGCAAAAATAAATAAATATGCCCAGCAGAGGCAAGATGGACTAGCGGCTTTGTTTATTCAGTGCATGCTGATTAGCCCCTTTGTTTATTTAATGCACACATAGGTGTGAATTCAGGACAGGAAATCACTTCTCGCTTGAACGCACACAGCCACCTGGCCAGGTAACATGCCTCAGACTGTCAGGGTATAAGAGATAACATGAGAAAATATCATTTAATTGCATTGATTATGCAAGAATTAGTCCAATGTCAAAGATAGATTAATTTGTAAATTAAAATGTTACACATTTTAAATCAGGATCGTTTTTTAAAATTGAAAGTAGAAAAAACAGAGTAGATGAAGAAATGTGAAAAAATAAAACTGCTGATGAATTAAGTCAACTTACAATGTACAGTACCAAAAAACTGAATATTATGTGTGAAATGGGCTAGGAAACAACAAAGTATGAAGTTAGTTTCTTTCAACATGTTCAATGATTCTGTGTTCTAACTTTTTGAGTTAACACCCAGAGGCTCAATGTTTCTAAGCCAGAAAAAATTTTTTAACCAATTTATATATTATTTCAAGTTTAATTTTTTGGTATGATCAGTTTTCCATTGATTTTGTTGGTAGATTATTTTCAAAGTAAAGAGAAATCAATGCCCTCTACATTTATTATCCAAGTAGCCCCCCCCCCCCTTTGCAATTTTGTTCTGTTACTTACCTCATACACAAATAACAATATTAAAGCAAGGAAAAAAAAATTCATACCCCAAACCAAAATAATTCTTGAGCAAGTGACAAAGAGATTCACACCTATTACTTTTTAAGCATAACCTTGATAACCATACTAATTTCTTGATTAAAAAAATTTGAATTTAAATTTTGGCAATAATTGCCCTCTCAGTGTGTATTAAATGAATTAAGCTGACAGATTTATACATTTTTCTTTTAGATACTTGTATAACTAAAGATTTCAGTATTAAATAATAATTTAAGTACATAAACATGATAAAGAAAATATTTATAATTTCAAAGACGTTAAAAAAGTGCCCTCATGAAAACTTGTCGCGGCGTAAAGTGCCCTTTTGATTATTGGATTACCATGCCCTTTTTAGGGTCTGGATTTAACACTAAGTAGGTCAAGGTGACCTACTTTTCAGTTGAGTCAGACGTACTTCGAGGACCCAAGATACATCAACTGACAAAGTTTGAAGATCATAGGCCTTAAACTGTTCAAAATATGCCTCTAAATCATTTTGAAAAAGAATGGCCGCAAAATTTAAAAAGTAGGTCACCGTGACCTAATTTTGAGTCAACGTGATATGAGGTCCTTAGATGCATCAACTGACAAGATTTGATGATCCTAGTCCTTATAGTAAGCAAAATATCAACATTTTAATAAATTGTAATTTTTGGTCAACTTTGAAGTGACCTTGAGACCACGCCCTTTGCCCCAGGGTAAATCCCCGTGCAAATTTTAATCTACAACATATCCTCATCCTTTTGTGTAAGTTTGGTGATAATCTGCCCAGTGGTTCTTGAGAAGAAGATTTTTTAGCAACCAGTACTTTTGGTTCTATTTTCCTAATTATCTCTCCTTGTTTAAGGGTCACAACCCTAGTTTTAGTTCAAAAGGGAGCCCTTGGGCCAAGGATACCCTGTGACAAATTTGACAATAATTGGCCAAGAAGTTCTTGAGTTATGGCCCGTATTCTAAAAAGTTTACGCACACCGCACAAATGGCCATAGCATTAGCTCTTTGAGCCTTTGGCTCAGAAGAGCTAAAAATGTCAGCAACACATCTGATGTCAACCTATATGCAAGAAGGGGGAAAAATTGAACATATAAAGCTGCCATATTATGTTCCCAAATAATGAAAATGAATGCAATAATCTCATTTTAAGTATTTAAAAATATAACTTTTGTACTATTTCACTTGAATATTGGGTATGTCTTGATCCTCTATAATTCATACTTGGTCAAGTTCATATGTAGGTGATGATGGCACTTATCATGTCCTATCTTGATGACACTCTAAATTAAAAAGATAACAAAATTCTTATCTGGACAAGCTTTCTTGTCCACCACAACAAAAATAAATATTTTGAACTGAGACCTCCGGTCAAAGTCCATGGCATATGTGGGGCATGACTCAAAGGTCACTGTCTTGTGATATACCCACATGCCTTATATTATTTAGATGTTAAAATTAAAATAAGAAAAAAAGTTTTTCTGCAGCATAAACTAGAAATTTGACTCCGAGGTCAAAGGTCTAGGTCATGTACTAGGTCATAATGGTATTTGGTATTGTCTTACGAGTTATGAAGATTGATGCAAAATACCAAGGGTCTAAATAAATGTAAAAATAAGGCTATGGCCTAAGCAGACGTCCTTTCTGCAACAATACCATGGATAAATTTTAAAAAAAAAAAAAAAACCCAGCAGGATTTATTTTTAAAAAAAAATTACTCTAACAGAAGACTATTTATCACACTTCCAATACCAAGTGAAAACAAATCACTACAACTATACTGTAAAATGTCAGAAACTATTTGCGACATTTAGTGATTGATCGCCTTATCCAGCCTCCGTCTGTCTGTCTGACTGTTCATCTGTCACATCTTACATTTTGATAACTGTAAGAGGCATGGATTTGATATATTTTACACATTTATTGCTTGGCACTATGCTTTTTGTTAAATACCATGGTAACTCATCTCATGACCCATAAACTTGACTTCAACCTGATTTTCAAAAGTTCATTGTGCTTATATACAGCATATTTTTGACATTTTTAAAAGAGGTAAGTCTATGCTATTTACCATGTACACTGTTTGTCATAAAACATTACAAAAAATACCAGCATTACAGTCCACTTGACTTTGACACACTTTGCAAAAAATTCTCTGGACAGTTTAATTTAAGTCTTTTGAATTTTGAGAGGTACTTAGGTTTTGATAACTTGCATTATTTTACAGATGTTTACCATGTTTACGAGCTCATATCACACGTACTGTACTTTGAAACTGTTTGATATACAGTTACAGCACAATCTGATATTTTTAAAATACTCTGAAAATACAATGGGATCAGTATTCTTCAATGAATTGTTTAGACTGACAAAATAGTTCTTACTTGCAGTAAAGACAGCTTAACGTATCTTTGGAGTATTGTTGGAAACTTTCCGAAAGATGTATTTAAAAAAAATGATAAATAAACCATAATATTTCAATCTCTGAGACAGATTCTATCTCAGTCTAATAATTATATTCATGGATGTTTTTTTTTTTTTTTTTGCAGGCAAATAATGAATGAACAACTACACAATTCCAGAAGCAAATAGATAGCTGACCACTCTTTATATTTATACATCTTTAATGAAGCTACAAAGCAGGTGACACATGCATTCCTTGGAACTCTTTAGTGTTCCTTCTTTCTAGAAAATTCTCTCATTAGGCCTAAATGATAGAACTTTTTAATATAATTTAAGGACATCAAATAATCTTTGCATACACAATTTTGCAGTGTACAATCGGAGACAGTAACAAACAACAATAAATAAATTTGATGTCTCTGGTACATAAATTAACTTGATTTACTGCTTCATAAAATATTTGTTATAGAACAGTAGAAAACTTAGATACTACATGTACATGGAAGAAGTTGACAGACCACCCCAATCTTTCCCCATTGTGACAACTGGTATTGTATAAAACCATACCTGAGGAACAGGTACTAATGCTGTCCTGGAAATCACACTTAGAATTCATGTTATTACTACAACTCCACTATATTCCTCATATATGTCACACTCAACAGATAGAAGTTCACAAAAATGTCGTATTAAGTACTCTATCTTTACGTAATTAAATAGATTTTTGTGGTTATGTAACAAAAAATCCTAACGAGACAAGGTACTGTACAATAGAAATGTAAATGATCAAATATTGACAAAAGTTGTGAAAAACAAAATGTCAACTGTGTTTTCCCATCGGCCATGTTCATATACCTGGCCGACCAGTACTTAGAGGCCATGTTAGCCAGTGGTCAGTTCAGATCTCGTGACTTTTGCAGCGAAGAGCGGTAGGGTCAAAACAGTGCAGTCAATCATTTAACAATTACATCTTTCATTAAAGCATAATTTGTTAATTACCTAAGTATTGTTCATCTTTTGCGGAATGTATCCACTTTCCTTTAGCCTAGTAATACCATCAACAACATACTTCGTGACCTTGACCGCACGTGTGGAATTCCTCGGGTGTTATCATCGCCGCAATGGAAAACATTAATGGTTTTAGAGGCAATAGATGACATTTTATTATATCTTTTTTCACATAGGTTTTGAGTTTAGAACAGGTACACGAGTTAACAATAATAACAGAGGCACAAGGGCGGATCTACTTAATACCTCACGTGAACTTAAAATTAATTTAAGTAGACACGTGTCCTGTTTTAAACGTGCCAAATTAGTGCAGAAGTACTGCTATTCTTTTGCGTTGTTACTCACATATTTTTTTTTTAAGTTGACACAATACGTAAAATAAAGATTAATGAGTCCACAACCAGTACAATTCAATTTTTTCTTTTAACAGCTGATTAAACATGGAAGGAAACTATTATATCTGATTATTACACTGTGAACCAGTATTTCCCCCCTTTTCGTTTGTTTTTTTTTTTCTTTCTTTCTTTTTATTCAGAAAACCATCCTTTTATACAGACTCCTTACATGTTGATATCGCTACCCTACTTTCTGCTCTAGAACCACAGTCCTTACTCTCTCGACCCCCTCCCCCTCGAAAAAAATAAAAATAGAGAGTAATATTTATAAGATAGTTAAATAACATTCTCTTAATTCTCCTGTTTGGAGTTGTCGATAAAATGATATTTTGTATATTTTGTTTTTTCTCGGATAATCCGTATATATTAGGGTTATTTTCTAGTTGTTGATAATCCTAATCTCGGCTTATTTTCGGTTTGGCTGCATGGATACTTCATCGGAGAAGGCGCCATGCAGTCGTCAGTCCGAATATGTTCCATCCAGCGGCCAAGGCCAAGCTGAATCTAAGCCAAGATTTTTGATAATTTATGCTTCAATAGAATACCCCCCCTCCCTTTCCAAACTGGTAGGCATATCAGTAGTTTTAAAGATTATTGAGTTTTTAAGAGATAAATATATATATTATTTATTAATTTCCACATTTAGACATTAGGTTCATTTATTTATCAAAATCCATTATTGTTTATTCAAATGAAAATGCTATTAATTTTTACTGGTAAAACTTGAGACTAGTCTTTAATCTTTGAATATATAAAGAAAGAAAGAGTAACCTACGAAAAAAATAAAAGAACAAAAACAAAAGTAAACACACACATACACAAAAAACACCCTCAATAATTATAACAAAAGTAAAATTAAAAAAATCTAAAACAACGAAGACCTGAAGAAGAAAAAAAACTGTACTTGCATACCAAGACAAGGAGCTTTGCACAAATAAGTATATTATGTATTTTTAAGTCAAATCGAGTTTTGTTACAATAAATACAAAGGGTTTTCTGTGTTGTTTTTTTTTTTTAAATTTTTTTTAACAAATGATAAGAATTTTACAATTTTTATCTTTAAATATTAAAACACACTAAAAGAAACCAGAAATGTATGCATTTTGTAAAACTGAACTTTAGAATTAGATCTAATATAAATGCTACTTGATTTTTATTTGATTTTATATTATTTCATGTTTTATTTATTTATTTATTTTTTTAAGTTTTTTTTTGGGGGGGGGGGGGTTGCACACAAATGGAGTACAACTTTCTTCGTGTCCTAAATCTTCTTCCAGGAAAATAATTTATATATAATTAATATTGCATCTTGGTCATAAAACTTGTTGTAAGAGGGCATAGATCTAGAGTAAATAATAAATAAATAAATATATATCACTGTTGCTTAACCATGTTAACCCGCTTTCCTCTGTACTCAAAAGAATTCGATTTATTTTATTACACACACAAGTTCGGGTACGAGGGTCATTCAAAGAGGCTTTTATCATGCATGAAATATAACCACATTTGGTATAGACAAAATCCAATTAGCACGAAAGGGTTCCGACAATCAAGATTTTCGATCTAAGGGGAAAATTTGATAAAAATTAGACTTAGATTTAGAAAAAACAAGTTCAGTCTGATTAAATTCAGATCCTTTGATCCGCTATAGCTCACAAAGATGGCTACACAAGGATCAGATCCTTGTGTAGCGATCTATGTGAGCGGATCAAAGGATCTGATTTTCATCAGATTGAGACACGTCATATATAACGGAAAAATGTTTGAAATGATAATGTCATATCTCTGTGAAATGGTGCAATTTAACGGGAAAAAATTTCCTAATGTTCAAAAAATGAATATTGTTTACATCATATGACGTTATGCATAAAGAGGGTGTTGCAGAAACTCGCGATTATTCCCTATATCGAGAAGGACATTTAAATACCCAGTTATGTCTATGAAAAAGCTACGTAGATGACTTTGTGTTTACGGCGGGTATTTCCAGCTTGATATAGCAAAAACACTTCACATTTTACATTTATTTCATGCATAGTTTTTCCTAATGTAGGAACCGATTGGCGACCTTTTAGTGAACGTTAACCTTTTTATTTTATTTATATTTGCATGCATGTGTCACTATTGCCGTTTTGTACGAGAAAGGTTTGAACAATAAAAAGCACATGCAATGGCCAGTGCACCTTGCACAACATTTTTTGAAAGATATACGGTAGACAACGTCCATGAATATTTTTTAAATAAATAAAACAGTGTCCCATAATCATAATCACACTGTTTATGCTACATCCGAGACATTCCATTTGTTTCAAATCAAATCTTGGCCACTAAATAACAGACCAAAATGAATCAAAATGTGTAAACTATGAAAAAAAAATTTAAAACAATACTTTATTTTCCAAGACATCGCCTTTCAACTAAATAATAGCATTATGTAGTAAGTTTTAGTCACAGTATCAAGGAAGACAATTTAAATCTGCATGCGTTTAAAAAATTACTCATTAACTTCTTTGACATTCCCTCTCTCACTCTCTCTCTTTCCCTCTCTTAAAATAGATATTGCACTTCCATACAAAAAACGACCCATTCCAGGATTCGAATCCATTCTCAGGTAAAATAATTCGTTAGGCGTCCACCAGCATAACCACTAGACCATTTCAGACACTCTTTATTTGTGTGTTATTTTATGTAAACATTTTGCATTTCGTATGGATAATAATTTTTATTCAATTTTTGTGTTTTTCAAAAATATGCCTCTTTGAAACAAAAATCGGAAATGGCTGTTTTGAAGAAAATTCCTGCCTCTTTGTGCATATATCAAATTTATTCTGTTTCAAGGAGGCAATTTTTTAGAACAACGGGAATTCCCGATTTAAAAAAGAGAACATCTGATATATTTTGCGTGTGACTAATTTACACTTCATTTGATGGCAAATTGGAAGTCAATATGCAGCTTCCAAATATTGTTCTACATTTTGCTGTATATACCGTTGTATCTGAAAAAATTAACATCGTTTTCAGTAACTTAAAATTCTTCTTTTAATCTGCTACGCATTTAGGGAAAATAACAAAAGAACTGCAACACCCTCTTTATGTATGGTTTAATTGCAGAAGACAGGTACTTCTCATAGAAAAACAAAATGTGTTTGTGAAACACTGATGCCACCGTATATGGCAACTTAAAGTGAAGTTTAAACTTTCTCAAATGCAAATCAAATATGTTGGTACCGAAAGTAAGGTCTTGTCCCGACGAATATACCTGTGAAATATGAAGTCCTAGCAGCAACCATTGGAAAAATTTGAAAAGGTTAAAGTTTTTCAAAAGTAAGTCAAATATTAAGGTCTATCGCCCGCCTGGAGCAGCGGTTAGAACGTCTGCTCTAGAGAGTTGATCCTTATGTCGCGGGTTCGAATCCCAACATGGAGACCGAGGTTCCGTGTCGCAGTAGGTGCTGGTACGAAAAAGATCCCTCACTGCTCAATGGCCGTAAGTGCCGAGTATAGGTAAAAAAAAAAAGCAGCTCTCCACTGGCAAGTGGTGGCGTCTCCATATGAGTGAAAATTTCTCGAAAGGGACGTTGAACAACAAACAAACAAACGTCAAGGTCAATTGGTCAAAATTTATGATGCCCAAGAAAAGGCCTTCACACAAGAAATACACATGTGAAATATGAAAGCCCTAGCACCAACCGATCAAAAGATATGGCCAAGGTTAAAGTTTTTCAAAAGCAGGTCAAACTCCAAGGTCAAAGAGTCAAAGTTGTTGGTATTCAAAGGAAGGTCTTGTCATAAGGATTACATATGTGAAGTATGAAAGCCCTAGCACCAACTGTTCAAAAGAAATGGCCAAAGTTAAAGTTTCCAAAAAGTAGGTCAAACTCCAAGGTCAAGGTCAAAGTTGTTGGTATCTAAAGGAAGGTCTTGTCACAAGGATTACATATATGAAGTATGAAAGCCCTAGCACCAACTGTTCAAAAGTTACGACCAGGGTGAAAGTTGAGTAAAATTTTGTAAAACTGGGTCAAACTCCAAGGTCAAAAGGTCAAATATGATGGTACTCAAAGAAAGGTCTTGTCACAAGGAATACAGATGTGAAATATGAAAGCTATAGCTTCAACTAATCAAAAGTTATAAGCAATGTTAAAGATTTTGCGGATAAACAGATAAACAGACAGACGGACGGACAGGGCAAAAACTAAACGCCTCCGAATCTTCGATACGGGGGCATAATAATAAAGGCAATTAAAGATTTGTGTTGCTGTCGGAAAAACTCTGCATGAAAGGGCTGGAGGAAGTAGAAAAACAAGATGTGTTCCAACAGCTCCAACTGTTCAAAAGTTATGGCGAAGGTTAAAGTTTTTAAAGGTCAAATGGGGCCCCAAGGGAAGGTCTTGTCACAAGTGATACACATGTTCATGAAATGTGAAAGCCCTAGAACCAAACTTTCACATGTTATGGCCATTAAGGTTAAAGTTTTTTAAAAGTAGGTCAAACTCCAATGTCAAAGTCAATGCCAAAATCGTTGGTATCCAAAGGAAAGTCTTCTCCTAAGGAATGTACATGTCAAGTGTGAAAGCCGTAGCACCAAATGTTTAAAAGGTATGGTCAAGACTAAAATTTTTCAAAACTCAAACTCAAAGGTCAAGGTCAAAGGGTCAAAGTTGTTGATATCCAAAGGAAGGTCTTGTCACAAGGATTACATATGTGAAGTTTGAAACCCCAAGCACCAACTGTTCAAAAGTTATGGCCAAGGTTAAAGTCTCATAAAAGTTTGCAAAAGTGGGTCAAACTCCAAGGTCAAAATCAAAAAGTCAAATATGACGGTACCCAAAGAAAGGTCTTGTCACAAGAAATACACATTGAAATATGAAAGTCATAGCTCCAACCAATCAAAAGTTATGGGCAAGGTTAAAGTTTTTGAGGACAAACAAACAGACAGACAGACGGACGGACAGGGCAATAACTATATACCCCCGAATCTTCGATACGGGGGCATAAAAAATCGAGCTTTTTTTTGTATATGGACAAAAGAGACGTCTGGAAAGTGATGGACACGCTGTTACGCGACACAAAATGAAGAAATAACGTTTTTAATGATTGGGGTAAGCGCTACTGACTGTGCACGTGCGTTAAGGGGTAACAGTTGTGACGATAATCCATTTAAAGAACAAGAGTTCCATGCAATAATATTTATCAAATGCAGTTGCAGTGAAACTTCATTTACAAAATAAATGTTTTTACAATGTGTTGCTTTTGAATTTCTTGAAAATAATATGTCGACGAACTACGTTGATGTATTTAGCTAAAAAAAAAAGGTCTATATGATTGGTTATATCATGTAGATGTGGAAATAGCAGGCCCGTAGGAAGCAATTTCAGTTTGGGGGGCACAGCCATACATTTTTCAGCAAAAAAAAAAAAAAAAAAAAAAAAAAAAAAAAAAAAAAAAGGTCATCAGACGTTTTTATTGAGGGGGCACAAGCACACGTTATCTATGTTTACTATAGTAATCTATATATCGGCAAAATTATTGGGGGGGGCACGGCCCCCCGTGCCCCCCCCCCCGGTTCCTACGGCCATGAATAGTATTCACTTATACAGAGTATGGTATTCTGCTGATTTTAAGTTTCGATAAAAAAAAAAGGTCCATACCGATAACGTCGATATATAGTGCCCCCCTCCCCCCCCCCCCCACCCCGGTTCTCGTTTCCAGTCGTTTTCTGATGGTTTCCAACTTTACTCAGTAGTGGTAGCAAATCCGCTTCTCGATGTATCTCCCCCTCCAAGTTGAACGCAGATAATCTCGACGGTGCCATAGCCAGCATGATGTTTCTCTCTGTCGCCTCCCATAGTCTTCTCACTATTTTCCTCGCTCACTCATATACCGAAGTCATTTGAACAGCTTCCAAATGGATTGTGTCGAGAACTTTTTGCAACTTAAACTTACCGGTAACAGGGAACAGCCAGACACTCCATTCTCGATCATGAGTTTTGTCACGCAAGGTCTGTATATCTGAGGCTCTTCCTCACACTTTTTAAAACTCGGTACCATCAACTTATTTACCATTAGCATGTCTCAATTTAAAAATTGGTCCGACGTACATGTTCTTCCCTACTAAATTAGCCGGGAAAAATAAACACCATATGCAGGTGATAATGAGAAGCTGACGATGGAAAGCCGAAGTCATACCTTTTGTCACATCATTTAGTTTAATTGCCACTGACGTCTACCGGCAATAGTAAAACAGCCAGATATGAAACATATTGAAAACTCTGTGGTGTCTTTCTTTCATTTTTCTTCTCTTCAGTGTACTTGTAAGTAGAATCAGAATGATTATAGGTACAGTTACTTTGCAGAGATCAATAACAAAATATGAAAAAATCCATCTTTATTGAAGAAGCAGTTGTCCGAGATGTCAAAAAACCCAGCTGGTCTTGAGTTTATTGAGGAATTTTTGTATAAATCTTTGAAAAGTTGTACGATTGGATTTTTTTGTTTCCAAATCTTCCAATTTTTTTTTTTAATAGAATCCACATTTGAATATATATAGCTGTTGAATATGCTGTAACAAAATACGTCTGAAGTTTCTCCTCCATATGTACATACGAAAGCCTATTAGGATCAAACTACGGTAAAAAAAAATTTAAAAGGCGTTATACGTTATAACGCGAAAAAAGGCGTAATAACGCCTTTTGAAAAGGCGATATAACGCGGAAAAAGGCGTAATAACGCCAATAAAGGCGTAATTACGCCTTTCCAAAAGGCGTTATAACGCGAAAAAAGGCGTTATTACGCCTTTCCAAAAGGCGTTATTACGCCTTTCCAAAAGGTGTTATTACGCCTTTCTAAAAGGCGCTATTACGCCTTTTCAAAAGGCGTTATTACGCCTTTTAAAAAGGCGTTATTACGCCTTTCTAAAAGGCGTTATTATGCCTTTCTAAAAGGCGTTATTACGCCTTTTAAAAAGGCGTTATTACGCCTTTTAGAAAGGGGTAATAACGCCTTTTTAAAAGGCGTAATAACGCCCTTTGGAAAGGCGTTATTACGCCTTTTAAAAAGGCGTTATTACGTTTCTTTTTTTCAATACATGACTTACTTATCCCACCCTGGGGGCTGATTATAATTAGATTTCCAGGAAAAGTGATTTTTAAATGTGTAAAATATTTTCAGTGTTAAACCAACTTAGTCCTTCTCTGATGCCAGACGCCTCTACCAAGGTGCATGGATTTCAGAAATTTGGTTGAAGGCTAATTGCTCATTATACCTATGCAAATACTTTGCCTGTTTTTTACCAATAGGAGAGAAAAATATTTCAAATTTGTCATGAATTTTTAATACGTGGCTAGCAAAGCCCAAAGCTGGTTCTGCCTACATGTATATCCTGGATTTTCAAAAGTAGAGTGTTGACTTCTCTTAATATGCATGCAAAATGCAAACAACTGTCTGCGAGATGTGCAGGAATATAGAAAATACTATAATTTATAATATAATTTATAATATTAAAACTATAATCTAAATATTGCATAAATAAAGATGGCTTTGGTTCAATCTTTCATATATTTACTATTTTAAAATAACGTCTTTCCATTTTAGGATATAACTCCTTTTCAAACAGGCCGGTAGTACGAATGCGAGTGAGGGGGGGGGGGGGGGCTCCCACACCCCACTTTTTGAGAGAATAGTCTTGCTATAGTTTAAATATAAAAAATCATTTATTGATTGCTTGGTCCCTTAACATTTTGTTGCAGTATGGTTAAACTCGGGCAAGTCATTGCATTTAAAAAAAGTTTTACCGAAAAATTAGAATAAGTTTCCCCTCAAGTTTAGGCAGTTTATTTTTTTCGGGGGGGGGGGGGGGAGGTTGTTTCTTGTTTTTTTTGTTTGCTTGTCAATTTTATGGGACCCCCCCCCCCCACTTTAAAAGCACGGGCCTGTCAAAGACATAATAATGGCCCTTCAAAAGGCATAATAACACCTTTTGGAGTTATAACGCCTTTTGGAAAGGCGTAATAACGCCTTTTTAAAAGGCGTAATAACGCCTTTTGGAAAGGCGTAATTACGCCTTTATTTGCGTTATTACGCCTTTTTCCGCGTTATTATAATAACGCCTCTTAAACAGGTCTGGGCGGCCTCCGTTTTTGGAGGATAGCTAGATTCAAAATGGCGGCCAAATTTTTTACTATATATGGAAACCGCATTGCATTGTGGGATAGTTTATCCTCCAATTTCAGAGGATAACACAGGTAATTTTCAAACGCCTCGTGCCTACCTTTAATCAAAAAGTGCAAGCACCAGAGTACATGTAAATTAAAGTTCAAACATTAAACTATCGATTGTATGTGGCGATTTGAGATTCTATGTCTAGAATTTTTACAATACGCTTTCAAAGTTGGCACTTCTTGCACTCCATTTTTACTTAATAGTTCTTGGCATTTTGTTATATTTTTATGCTTTTCCCTATCACGACAAATAAAAAGGGACTTAAATGATACTACTTTCATATTTTCTCTTCATTTAAAAATGGAGAAAGAAAGAAACACAGAAGGAAACATATTTAAAACACAAAATATACTCTGCCTTATAATTTAACAGGTCTAGGCGGCCTCTGTTTTTGGAGGATAGATTTTATCCTCTAAAAACAGAGGATAGAGGTGTCGCCGCCTACCAGACTTTTCAAAACAAAGGGCAGTTAACTCTTAACCAAACAAATAACAGCAACTCTTGCATTTATCAGTTTATGAACCGTAACAAATAAAACGTAAAATTTCATGTGATGATGGATAAATCTAGATATTAAATCAAGTTCAAGTTCAAGTTCAATTTATTCACTCAAACCAATTAATGGTACATGAGGTTCTATGTACAATATATACAAAAACAATATACAAGATACACGTGAAATGGCGGAAATACATTCAAATTATAAAGTAACCAAAAAAAAAATAATAATAATAATAATAATAATAATTATGGAGGACAGACTTGTTCATATACCCTATCTATGTAGCTGCATAGTTTGATTAATACCTTGGAGTCAGCAGTTGACAACAATTCTGAGAATTTGTAGAAATTTGGTCTATTACAATATTTACCAGGTAGATACTTTTTTCTGCATTCTGAGAAAAATTGACATTCTAAAATATAGTGATACTCATCAGCTATTTGTCCATTATTACAGATATTACAGAGTCTATCATTTTTGGGAATTCCAAACCATCTCCCAGTCTCAACTGGGAGATGATGATTTGCTGTTCTTAATTTAATTAAAATTGTTCTAAATTTTTTAGGTAGAAAGTCTAAATATTTTTCAAATCCAAATTCTGTTTTGAAGATACTATACATATGACCTTTAGACGAATCGCGCATATCACTTTTCCATTTCTGTATGTACTGATCTTTAAGACGTTGTTCAACTATAATTTTTAGCCATTTTATATTTAAAAAGGCCTGTTCATTCCATATATTTGAGAAGCCACAAGTATCAAGTATATTCTTAATACATAAAATCCAAGGGTTCTTATGACTTCCTGAACAAAACTGTTCAAATAAATTCTTATATGTAACATAAACAATCTTATTTTCAGGGCTTCCCAGTAATTTTGCCCAATGTGATATCATTCTTATATACACCGTTATATACAAAGGGAATCGACCCGTTTCGCCATAAACCATATAACTAGGAGTACTACTTTTCAGATTAAAAATATATTTCAAAAACTTGAGATGGACGCGTTCAATTATTTCAATGTTCTCAAAACCCCATATCTCACATCCATACAAAAGTACTGGTGTGACAACTTTATCGAACAAATCAAGCTGGCAATCTACTGGTAAATTAAATTGTCTAATTTTTCGTATAGCACCATACATGGCTTTTTGAGCTTGCTCACATAAATGTTTTTTAGCCTTACAAAATGAACCGGATCGGGAAAATAGTATACCTAGGTATTTAAATTCATTCACAATTTCAATAACAGAATTATTGTAGTAGAATACATTTTTTACAGATGGACCTTTCGAAAAAATCATAATTTTTGTTTTGTCTACATTGACATTCAGTTTCCATTGTAAACAATACGAATGAAACTCATTAAGAGCGTGTTGCAAACCCTCAGCAGACTCAGACATCATAACTGTATCGTCAGCATAGAACAAAATAAATAATTTAAAATACAGCCAAAATTGGTTTTCTACAGTATTTGAACTGCTTGCATTAAAGGATAGCCCATGCACATTTTTACTAATGAGAAATTCTTCTAAATCATTAATATACATAGAAAACAAGAGAGGCGATAAATTTTCTCCTTGGCGTACACCAATGTTACAGTTGTAAAACTCAGATGAAAAACCATTCATAGTCACAAGGGACTTAACTCCATTATACATATTTTTTATAAATGTAAAACATTTACCACTAATGCCATTATTTAACAATTTGTACCAAAGCCCATTTCTCCACACCGTGTCGAATGCCTGTTTAAAGTCAACAAAAGCACAGAAAAGTTTCTTTTTGAAAGACATAACCATATTTGTAAGAAAATGTAAAGTCAGTATATTATCTAAGGTCGAATATCCTTTCCTGAAGCCGGTTTGACTTTCACTTATAAGGTTTAAATTCTCTACATAGCATTCCAAACGTTTACATAAAATGGAGGTAAAAAGCTTACCAAGACAACTTAAAAGTGTTATTGGACGATAATTTTCTGGATTTGTTGGGTCGCCTTTATTTTTGAAAATCGGTTTGACAATACCTGTGAGCCATTCGTCTGGAATGACTCCACTATCAAAAATCAAATTAAACATTTTTTTGTATACAGGCAAAAAAAATAGATACTGTTGATGAAATATGTTCGTTTAACAATTGATCGTAGCCTGCGGCCTTATTATTTTTCAATTTTTTTACTGCAAATAAAATTTCTTCCTCACTAATCTCAAAGTTCAAAAAATCATCACATTCATGGCTGTCTGTTGAGAACCTTAAAGTATCACCATCTTCTACGTCATTATCATAACCTTCATTGATGCCCTTAAGAAAATCATACATAGCATTAATATCTACAGCACATTTATTTGACATATTTGGACCATTTAAAATTTTCCAGTAATCTCGAGTATTTGTAGAGCGTAGTGATTTCAAGTTTTTTGTCATGCCTTTTCTATAATCTTTTATACATGAATCCAGTATCTTTTTATAGCTTTTGCTTTCTAATTGAAGATTAGCTTTATTTTCTAAACAAGAATTTTTACTATTTAATCGCTTTGCTAAATGATATTTCTTTCTAGCCGTTTTGCACTCTTTATTGAACCAGGGTTTATCGCATTTGTTTTTACAATGATTTATCTTAAAATTTCGACTGAACCCAAATGTTGATTTAGCTGTGTTTAAAAATATACCACATAGCTTATTAGTAACATCATTTATAGTGTCTTTACTAATGTTGTTTGTTTCCGCACTACTGGTCAAAATATCTAACTCATTTTCTATGTCCTTGACCTTAGGTATATCCACATTCTCTGAAAAATGTTTTGCTTGATCTGGTGACCACAGTTTTACACGTGACTGATTTTCAACAATACCTTCACACCTGTGTTACATTTATTTTGTAATTGCTGTCAATCAATTATTTAGTTTTAATTAAATCTTTAAAGCTTAGTTAACAACGATTACCCTTACCCATGTTACCTATCTGAGACGTTAATTATAACCAAGCTGATTTTCGGTGCCGTAATTATGTATAAAACGGTTTACAAATTTTGATAAATATTTTTTTTTGAAAAATTAAGTTTAAGTATTACTTGTATTTTATTCAATGAATAATCCTGAAACATATCATTTTTGTAATATTTTGTTTTAATTTATATATACATATGTGTGTACATGTATATAATAAAGTTAATTTTTTAGTAAACATGTTAAATTATCTATTTAATTTATATAGGGGGTGTATTCTTTTTCAAATAATTTATTTATGTAAGGGTAATCGTTGTTAACTAAGCTTTAAAGATTTAATTAAAACTAAATAATTGATTGACAGCAATTACAAAATAAATGTTATACTGATTTAATATCTAGATTTATCCATCATCACATGAAATTTTACGTTTTATTTGTTACGGTTCATAAACTGATAAATGCAAGAGTTGCTGTTATTTGTTTGGTTAAGAGTTAACTGCCCTTTGTTTTGAAAAGTCTGGTAGGCGGCGACACCTCTATCCTCTGTTTTTAGAGGATAAAATCTATCCTCCAAAAACAGAGGCCGCCTAGACCTGTTAAATTATAAGGCAGAGTATATTTTGTGTTTTAAATATGTTTCCTTCTGTGTTTCTTTCTTTCTCCATTTTTAAATGAAGAGAAAATATGAAAGTAGTATCATTTAAGTCCCTTTTTATTTGTCTTGATAGGGAAAAGCGTAAAAATATAACAAAATGCCAAGAACTATTAAGTAAAAATGGAGTGCAAGAAGTGCCAACTTTGGGCCCTAAAATCATGAAAATTTATCCTAGGATTTTTATAACGTTGAGACCACGTGTACGGAACGCAGCTGGGGGTGGGGGTAAGGGGGGGGGGTCCCGTCCCCAACGTAATATTTTGGTAAGGGGGTACAGAGATGTGAATGTTCATAATATGTTTGTATCTAAACTATTTTACAAACTTCCATTTTTAAAAACATGTTTGTTAAATAAAAACCAAGATAAGGTATGTTCTTTGGTAAGACTGTTTACAAGTCTCTGGTTTGGTCCATCGCTTTTCTCCCTTCTTGAAAACATAGTCACTGCATATCTTAAAAAAGGTGTTCATCGGATTAAAAAAAGATATTGTATAATTTTTTGAGACATCATTTTTAGTCAAACAAAACATTTGTTGAAATTTTCTCATAATGGCAAAGAGTTATCTCGCCTTGGTCGTTTGACTCTGATTGGTTACACAAGCACACACCTCTGACAAGTAAGGCCGTGAGCATGAAAACAAATCACCTACTGAAAGGTAAACTGTTATGACAAATGAATACAGACAATCAATACATTTATATGTAAAGAATTTTGCAACATTCATCAAGTTTTTACTTGTAATCGAATTATTCTTGGTGGGAAAATCCACATGATCCAAAGACATATGAAACATATTGCAGGTCGAATTTCCTCGAAGCTTTTATTTATTTTTGGTACTGCTTATAGTTTATGAACTTCACCAGCAACCAATTAAATTACACGAAAAGTAGAAATCCTAGCAGCTCTGAAAACGTAGTGAAATTTGACAATATGATATCACAGATTTGAAGAAGTCAGCTGTTTGGTCCAGTCAGGGACTTGTGTCGATCCCAGGTCCAGTTCATTAGTCATTATGTTTGCAGAGCTCTAACTTAAGCTATGATTTCTTCTTTTAATTAGATATCATTATTTTTTACTGACTTACTGATAAAATATCTGTTTTCTATATGTGCATATATATAAATCTGGCAATTTATTCAGTTTGTCAAGTCTGCAAATTCTCAAGAAAACCATGCTCTATTATCAGAAGATACACAATTTATATAAACAAATCTTGTTCTGTTTACTTTGTCATTGATAAGTTTCTCCTGGTATATTGGGACCAATTCAGGGAATAGTTGTTTTGCCAATTTGACAATATAATTCTCTAAAAAACATTTCAGTGCATTGAAAACAAATAACATTAAAAATATGGTATCATTAACATTTTATAACAATTTCTATATACCTGTGATCTTAAAGCCAGCAGTAGAGAAGTTAATTCATTGAACATCATCATCAGAATTTATTTTGATTGAAATAAATAAAATAAGAAGTTGACTTCTTCGGTTTCTGATGTTGATCGAGTTAAGAAGGGTAAAACATTTGGAAATCTGGTACAAATCTGGGATCGATATCAGTTTAAATTCCAGGGACAAAAATCATCATGGAAGTTAATTCTTAGCGAAAAAAAAGTTATAATTGACTGCAAGAATATATAATCAATTTTTTTAAAATAAGATTTTGAATTCAAAGTTTTAAGTAGTATATTCCCAAAATAGGAGGATTTTAACACCTCCCTTACACATGAAAACATTCCTGGATTTATACTAGCTGTTATGTTTTGTTTATTTAATTATGTAAATTAGAGAGAGGAATGTTTTTTTAATATAAGCATCTAACTTAAGGCAAAGATTAAGTGACCAATTTATTCAAAAATGGCATAGTGATATAAATAATTCATCAAAAGGTCAAATTTACAAAATTTTTAAGAGTGATTTTGGATTTGAAAAATATCTAAGTATTTTACCTAGTAAACTCCAAAAAATACTAATAAAATTTAGAACTTCAAACCACCACCTCCCAATTGAAACTGGTAGATGGTCAAATATTCCACTGGATGAAAGAGTTTGTAAATTGTGTAATACAGGGCAAATAGCAGACGAATATCATTTCATCCTAGAATGTAAAACATTGAACAGCATCAGAAAGAATCTTTTACATCCCAGATTTTGTAAAACGCCGAATACACTTAAGTTTTCTGAAATTATGTCAACGACAAACTTAAAAACTTTAAAAAACCTTTGTATATTTATATCTAAAATAAACGACACCGTCTGTCCTCCATAATTTAAATGTTATCATACCATTTTTTTTTTCTTCTTTTCTTCTTTCATTGTATGTTTATTGCTATACTATGTACATATGTATATGCCCCTCATTTATGCTATTGTATCATAATTATATTTATTATTTTTGTCACAATTATGATGACTAATTTATTGTACCTCATGTACCACTGATGTTGGTGTGAGTGAATAAAATGAAATGAAATAAAATGAAATGAAAAAGCTCCAAATTCAAAGCAGAAAACATCTTTTTAGAAAATTGCAACAAGATCTATGACATATACATTAGATTACTTTACAGGAAAAATGAAGGTTTCCTCTAGCTGTACACACAGCACTTGATTTTGCCAAAGGACACAACTTAAATAAGAGCATATGAATGTGTGTCAGTCATATTGTGATTTTAAACTTTGAAAATACTAGTGCTAAATACAGATATGTATACTTATTTCAGTGTGGAGGACGGTATTTCTACAGGGGAGGGCAGGTACTGCTACCTTAGCCCAGGTCAGAACCGATCTAGAGAAAGAACTGGAAGGGATCAAAGAGGCCGGGACCTGGAAAGGGGAGAGAATCATTACCTCCAAACAGGGACCAAGTATTCATGTGAAAGGAACCACAAAAGACATTCTTAACTTTTGTGCTAACAACTACCTGGGACTTTCAGTCAGTTTCTTAATGGTTTTCTGAGAAACACTTTACTTGTTCGATTATTTATCATTACCTGTAGTAGGTTACTATTAACTCATTATGTTAGCAGAGTCATAAGTAAAAATAATAAATTAGTAAGATTTGAATTTAATATTACTCCTGAAAATTCAATTTTCAGAGTCACCCTGAAGTTATTGAGGCTGGAAAGAAAGCTTTGGACACACATGGAGCAGGGCTGAGTTCTGTCCGATTTATCTGCGGCACCATTGTAAAGTATTTTTATTCCATTTGGAAGTGTTGCTTAAAGAAGACTTGCTACATAAATAATTCATCATAAGACCAAAAATTAAAGAAAAATAGAGAAGTTAGGGTCATCCAATGAAAGGTCAAGTTCATTTGAATTGGCATAAAATGTTTGTGTCAAAGATTAGTTTTTTCATTATCATTTAAGATACTGAATATATTGTAAAAGTGGAATACCTTGAAGTGGTTTTGATTCCACTATATTCGCTATCAAAGAATTTTCAGTGAACATTAAGTCATATTGAATATTCTTGACATGTCAATGTAGCATTCATATATTTAAAACACGCTCTACACTTTATAAAACCCATTTTCCAACTGTAATAGTAAAAATGTAAATCATTAAAAATCCTTCAGCAATCCTATTTTAATAACAATGGCTTGTAAAAGTTGGTTAATGGATACATTTATTAAAATAATTTACGATAGCTTTCTTTCTTTCTATTAAAAGAATATCTTTTTAAAATTGCAAATACAATGTATTAGCAATGAGAAATTCTTTGACTGTGAAATTAAAACCAATGTGAAATGTACTGTAGAGATAATCATGAAATATGGAATTAAAGACATTTACAGTATTCAGTCAAGTGACTGTGTTTTATACTTGTCTTCTTTCATGATTTCAGGATCTTCATAAAGAATTGGAGGAGAAGATTGCCAAGTTCCATGGAAAGGAAGATTCTATTTTATATGCCAGCTGCTTTGATGCCAACGCTGGCCTGTTTGAGGTTCTACTAGGAACAGAGGATGCCGTGATATCAGACGAACTTAACCACGCCTCCATCATTGATGGGATTAGACTGTGTAAAGCGAAGAGACATCGTTACCAGCACAGAAATATGGCAGGTACGTAAAGACATTTAAAAAAGAAGAGAATTTAGTCTCGATTTGTTTAACATTCTGTTGAGGTCAAAGAAATAAGGCGTCAACAAATCTGTTCATAACAGCTAGAGCATAGGTATTTTAATTCAGCATTTGTCATCCCCTTCTCTGATAGTAGGGCACTGATTTGAGTTTTATCTACTGGTAAAGCCATAATAAAAAAATTCCTAGATTTTCATCCCCACCCGCCCCGATTTTTTACCCCTGCCTCAATTTTTTTTATTTCTGATTTTCTTTGTCTAAATTCTGATCTGGATCGGTATTCAACTACCATTCAACTTTCATTTTTAATCCTGCAAATGTTGGCATGATTTTGACAGCTGATAAGATGGTAACTGACATAATATGTATTAAACAGGATCATTGGTTGTGAAAGATTGGCGATGATGTGTTGTAAGAGATATGCATATTTTAAGGAACCTCTACTATGACTTTTATTCGTGTATTATAGATATATCTGCACTGATTGATCAGGTCAACAAAAAAACTGCATAATGGAAAAAATTAAAAATATAAAATAAAATTTGCCCGCCCGGCTCGATTTTTGAAAAAATTCAGATGAGAATCTTGGTATTTTTTTATTATGGCCTAACAGCAATTCAGTATTTGAAATTTTATGTTTTAAAGCTCCCTACAAATTTGAAACACATCGAGCAAGAACTAAAGTTTGTATATCTAGACTTGTTGATGGTTCCAGTAAGATATGGTACATAGTGTAATATATCATTTTCTGTGCCAAAACTGAAATATGAAAAACAGGATGTGTTTGTGAAACACTGATACCCCCGTATGGCAGCATAAGGTGAAGTTTAAAGTTTCTCAAATGCAAGTCAAACTCCAAGGTCCAGAGATAAAAAATGTTGTTATCGAAAGAAAGGACTTGTGTCAGTGGATATACCTGGTAAATTTGAAAGCACAAGCACCAACCATTCAAAAGTTATCCTCAAGGTTAATGTTTTCTGAAAGTGGGTCAAACTCCAAGGTCAAAGGGTCAGAATTAATGGTATGCAAGGGAAGACCTTCTCATAAGAAAAACACAGGCAAAATATATTATGGCAAAAGTCAAAGTTTTTCATAAGTAGAACAAACTCAAAGGTCTAGGTCAAAAGGCTAAAATTGTTGGTATCCAAAGAAAGGTCTTGTCACAAGGAATATACCTGTGAAATTTGAATGCCCTAGTGCTAACTGTTCAAAAGTTATGGCCAAGGTTAAAATTGGGTAAATTTTTGAAAAAGTGGGTCAAACTCCAAGGGCAAGAGGTCAAATATGCTGGTACCCAAAGGAAGGTCTTGTCACAAGGAATACTCATGTAAAATATGAAAGCCAAAAATATAGCTCCAACCAGTCAAAAGTTATGGGCACTGTCAATGTTTTTTTCGACAAACAGACAGACAGACAGACGGACAGGGCAAAAACCATATACCCCCGAATCTTCAATTACAGGGGCATAAAAATGTTACCTCTACTGCATATAGAAAGAGAATCTTATATAGAGGGAAAGTGTATGTTGTCTACCTATCCCTTTGTTTGTTTACAATTTTCCAAAATGTTTTTCTTCCTACAATATTTATCTGTATATTGAAAAAAAAAATGGACATAATATTAAACTACATCAAGATACATCATTCTATTCATTGGTTTTCAATTTGGATAAATGAAGCTTCTGTGCTAACTAACAATGGAGTATTATGTCATTTTTTTTTTCAAAATGGTGCTCATTTTTCAGTTTTAATATGATTTCAATTGAACATGGTACACTGAGACTAAATGAAGATAATTCGTTCTCTGTAATCAAGATAACTGATTTTTATGCCCCCGTAATCGAAGATTCGGGGGCATATAGTTTTTGTCCTGTCCATCTATCTGTCAGTCTGTTTATCTGTTTTTCTGCAAAAACGTTAACGTGGACATAACTTTTGATTGGTTGGACCTATGGCTTTCATATTTCACATGGGTGTTCCTTGTGAAAGGCCTTTCTTTTGGTACCAACATAATTGACCTCTTGACCTTGGAGTTTGACCCGTTTTTGCAAAATTTTACCACACTTTAACCTTGGTTATAACTTTTGAATGTTGGTGATAGGGCTTTCATACTTCACATGTGTATTCCTTATGATAAGACTTTCCTTGGATACAAACATTTTTGACATCTTGACCTTGACCTTTTAGTTTGACATACTTTTGAAAAACTTTAACCTTGGCCATAACTTTTGAATGGCTGGTACTAGGGCTTTCATATTTCTCATGTGTATTCCTTGTGACAAGACCTCTCCTTGGGTATCAACAATTTTGACCCTTTAACCTTTGAGTTCGACCTACTTTTGAAAAACTTTAACCTTGGCCATAACTTTTGAACGTTTGGTACTAGGGCTTTCATTTTTCACAAGTGTATTCCTTGTGATAAGACTTTCCCTTGAGTACCAACAATTTTGACCTTGACCTTTGAGTTTGTCCTACTTTTGAAAAACTTTAACCTTGGACATAGCTTTGTGAATAGTTTGTACTAGGGCTTTCATATTTCACAGGTATATTGCTTGTGATGAGACCTTTCCTTGGATACAAACATTTTTGACTTTTTGACCTTGACCTTTGAGTTTGACCTACTTTTGAAAAACTTCAACCTTGGCTATAACTTTTGAACAGTTGGTGCTAGGGCTTTCATATTTCACATGTGTTTTCCTTGTGGCATGAACTTCCCTTGGGTATCAACGATTTTGATTTGTTTACCTTGACCTTTGAGTTTGAATTGCATTTGAGAAACTTTAACTTTCACCATGAGCTGCCATTCTGGGGCATAAGTGTTTCACAAACACATCTTGTTTGATTTTGAATAATGGTTAAACACATAATGATTGGTTGGATTCTGTCAAAGTGCCACATGTACTCCATTTAAAGTTTTGATCTCATTTAAAAAAAATGTATACAGGAAGACATCAAGATACATAATTCTGTTTTTTTTTTTTTTTTTTTTTTTTTAGATTTTTGATTTTGGTGAATGACACTACATGTATTATGCTTTGTTTCTACAAATGAAACAATCTGTTAAATTCTTTTAAAATGCTACTTCTCTAACCATCTTACCATTTTGATTTCAATAAAACCTTCACAGTGTATTTAGATGAATTATGCTTAAATGAATAATCTGTTAACCTCTTTCAAAATGTGACTCCTATTTTTATCTGGTTACATAATTCTGTAAATGTAAAACTCATACTCCTCACCCCCCCCCCCCCCCCCCAAAAAAAAAAAAGTCCAAATGCAATTCTTAAACTGCTATTAGTTTAAATTAAAGCCAAAGTGTGATAAGAGGCTTCTGATTTTCTCTCTCTCTCTCTCTCTCTTTAAGAGAATTACAGCATGCCAAGTCATCAAACTTGGAACCCCATTTCCTCTCAAAAATGTGAATAGGCATTACCTTATCTGAGTGATTGCTTGCAATTTAATATTTTGATTTTGTGAGCACCAAGGGCAGCCTATTGAAGTCTCCTCTGCAGCACATTGTATTTTCTGTTGATTCCTTGAATGGTGATGAAAAATGAAAGCTGGAAATCATGAATTCACAACATGAAAATCGAAGTGTTCTGATATTTCAAATGATAATTTTTCAACAATTCACAAAAAAATCAATGATGGAGACAAAGCTAACTCAATAAACACAGATCTTTGCAAAATTTCCAACTCTCTAGAAAATCTGCTGAGGAAGGTGGTTATAGTTCAGAATAATTCTTCTAATAAGATTTAATTAAGACAATAATTTTATGCTCCCTAAAGTAGTTTGCTTTGGTTAATTCAAGGCCTATGGGTTCCAGCTAATAATTTAGAAGCACAGTCATGTCAGTGAATTAAAGTTATTTATCTATATTCACAATAAAATGTCAAATTTCACGATTTGTCTCTATGAGTGTTACGGTACTCATGAGCTTTAGGAAAGCAATCCAGAGCCATGATCATTAATAAGATCAGAGACATGATTATCCCCCCTGTGTAACCAATGTAAGCAGAGGAAGGTCGGGGGTCCTCGGCACAGGTCAGCTTTCTTACCGTCGCGGAGAGAGTAGATATGTTAACAGATAGATATTGTTGGATGTTCTTCACTTTGATTTCAATGTCATTTATTCCGTAGTTTGTATAACAGACCTCTACACATGGACACTGAGTTTCGCCATTGCCCATAGAGACAGTTCTGTGGGCAGCTGAGGAAACTGAGGTCGGTGGTTCACCTGTTGTTGATAGGGCCTCAGTTTCACTGTCTGTTGTTGATAAGGCCTCGGTTTGACTGATTGTTGTTGATAAGGCCTCAGTTTCAATTTCTGTCATGATTACAGTTGTGGGGGAAGCAGATTCAGTTGTCAAGGAGGAACAGTCTATTGGTGTGCTTGAAATACGAACAGACATCTTGCATACAGTATAACTGCCATTGTTACAACTTTTAACTACAGGTGATGGGCTGACTCCATTAGCTATGTAACATGTTTTGGGGTTACTTCCAGCATCCAGCCAGAAATCTTTAGATCTTGCCAAGTTGATAACAAAAGCCCTTTCCTCTAGATCAGTGGGCATAACAAGAGAAGATTCATATTTGTTTCCAGAACAGATGGTGTATGAAACAAGATAGCTGACATTTTGTAATTCAACCCAGTAACATCCAATATGTTTGGTTCCATTACAGAATTCTACCCAGTCCTGGGGACAATTTCCAGCTAAGCATACACCAAAACAACACAGAAAAATTCCCCAAAATCCATTCATTGTCTTTGACTCATGCTGATCTGTATTTCAAATGTTTGCTTGAAAGATCACACAGAGATAGTGATAGCACAGCTGCAAATGGTCTTTTGGTCAGAAAAGTCAATAAAGATGGAGATTTGTATAGAAAGAAACATTGAGTCCATGAGAGGCAGGAAGCATGGGAAAAGAATGCTCCTTGTTTAGTCTAAATTCACAAAAAATACAGAAAGGAAAATCAATTTATAAGGCTGCTATGATATATTACTAGTAATGGATTTCTGTTTGGTTTACTTGTCAAGTGTTTATAAATGATGATTTTTTTAAAAGGCTGATTTAAGAGGACACAATAAATGAATGGTAGGTTTTATGGGAAAAGTTGTACAGTATTGTTCCATTAAGAGATTTCGAAAAAAAAAAAAAGAAAAAGAAAAAATATATGGAAAATAAATATTTAACTTGATTTTCCTAAATGTACTTTATATTTAAGAGAGGAACACAGAAAATGACATCTTCAACAATTAATAGCAATGAATAAACATCAATATAGTGAAGTTACCATGGTGATGATAGAATTGAAGTGTCTTTATTTAGAGAAGACTCCTGAAAACAGAGGTTTAATTACATGTACTGTGAAATAACTAATGTATATGGGGGTTAGTTTACATTGTTTTTATGGTATTAAGAGTCCCACAAATTTATGTCCACCATGAAATACTAAAATTTTGTCCTTCAAACAGAAAATCAAAACCCAAGGAACCAATACTTTTTGTTTGTTTGTTGTTTAACATTCCTCTTGAGAATTTTTCACTCATATGATGGAGATGCCACCACTTACCGATGGAGGGCTGCAAATTTATACCTGTACTCGGCACTCAGGGCCATTGAGCAGTGAGGGATCTTTTTCATGCTAATTTAACACCTACTGCGACACGGGACCTTGGTTTATACGGTCTCATCCAAAGGACCAGTCTCCGAGTCCTGCAGTGGGATTGGAACCCGCAACATAAGGATCAACTCCTTATTCCGTGACTCTAGAGCAGACGCTCTTAACCATTGCGCCATGCGGGGGACCCATTATTTTTTCTCAAATCACAAAAATTTAACCCCACAAAAATAAGGGATTTTTACAATACTGCAAGGGTCCTTTTTTCCATGGGGTCATAATTCCACAGAATTATAAGTTCTGTTCAATTCCCAGGTAGAAAATTGTGCGAATTTTTTGGAATTGGCATTGTATGTCTTAAATGCACTTTAAGTATGGTGTGACCTATTTCAAAGTAATGCTTGTAGCATTGTTTACATAGCATAAATTAATCCCATGCAGAAAAGAGAATGTCTACAGTACAGTTGAACTTTGATATCTTGAACACAGATAAATTGAATCATAGATACTAGCTGTTATGAAGCCTTCTATCAGTTGTTTTTGTGTTTGACAAATGCTGCATAAGAAGCACCTTATGTCAAGAAATAAAGAGTTTATAGCATTTGGCCTTAAATTCATTAGGTTTTAGCTTTTCCAAAAAAAAAAATGCATTTTTATACATATTGGTAAATCTTCCTCACGAAGCCCTGTACCATTATCCTCAAGGAAGCCAATTTTTGCCTCATTGGCATCTCTTCGTTTAGTCTTTACATTCTACCAACCAAGGCATCAAATGTTAATGCAAATGTATTAGATTTGCATTTTATGCATTAATGTGAAATCAATTTTGAAAGCATTTATATAATCAACTATCCACTCATATCGAAAGTTCCAAATGGAAATCAAGCTGGTTTGATCAATAGTGTCCTGTAATTTGAATATGAGGTCAAAGATTTATTGAAACTTAATTTATCAATTGTATGATTAACAACAGCCATTTTGCAATTTTTTTTTTACCAACAGTGAGCACAATTCAGGAATAACTAAAATCCATGCAGGTGGTAGACTTTAAATGTGCATCATCTGTGATTGTTTTCAATTCAAGCTCTGTAGTAGTTGAATACCAGAAGCATATAGATAGGGAGTGTCTGTCTGTGTCAATTTCAATTTGTCTGTCTGTAGACCTGTTGAAGCCCAGAAGAGTGCATGTCTGTATGTTTGTCAACAATTTTACATCCCCAAAATGAAAATTCTTCATTTGCTCTGTCCATTATGGTAAGACTTTTTGTCCATATCCCACTGGAGCCACCACCAAGTTACAAACATTATTTCTTGCCTGATATCTTTCAAATTTCCAAGGAGCTATAAGACATAAAATTTTGTAAGCTGTATTGTAAAACCTTGAAATTCAAGTCTGTTGTGACCTACTATCAGAGAAGAGGATGACAAATGCTGAATAAAGATAGATTGACTAAATTGTATTCAGGGATGTAACAAGTCATTGATTTTTATAGCATATCCAGTTTGATTGTACTGTAGATCTAGAGGACCAGCTGATTGCTGCTAAAGACTGTAAGAAGAAGCTAATAGCCACAGACGGGGTGTTCAGCATGGACGGAAATGTAGCCCCACTGCCGTTAGTGTCACTATATATTTGCACTTGCTTCGCGGTTTATAAAGCATAAACTGCCCCAACCCAGTTTATACTGTATAAACTGGGTAGCTATTAAATTCATTCCTTAAGTGAAATTGTTCACCCCTTACACTTCATTATAAATATGTTTTACCTTATGTCCATAATGTATTGTTCATAATGCATTAAAAATACAAAAACCAGTTCTTTTATAATTAAATTACTTTTTTTCTCACAGAGATATATGTAACCTGGCTGATAAATACAATGCCATGGTTTTTATTGATGAATGTCACGGGACTGGATTTTTTGGACCAACTGGAAGGTAAGGGAAGACATTCTTTTCTTGCCTCTTACAGGCAAAAAGTCCCATGTTGTGAAATAAGATACAGTCAAACCTTGTTATCTCAAACTCAAGGGGACCAAGAAAAAAATTCGAGATATCTGGGGATTCGAGATTTCAAGGGTAAAATACTAAAAGAATAAGTCGTTGGGACTTGCAAAGTCACTTTGACATATCCATGGTATTTGAGATATCAGTGTTCGAGATAACGAAGTTCAGTTGTATTTCAATCATACCAAGTGTTTCCATAGAAGATATGATCCCACCAACAAATGGTGGAATGAAGAGCTTTGTTATTTCTTAAGTTAATTCAATATAAGTAATAAATTTTTGAAATTTCAACAGAGGTACTGATGAACATTTTGGGGTCAGTGATAGAATAGACATCATTAATTCTACCCTGGGCAAGGCTCTAGGGGGAGCTGCTGGTTAGTATGAGTCATTGTTATTTAGGTTTCTTAAACATCATAAAGTTTTATGAAATTTATATTTAAACATAATGAAGTCATATTTAGGACAATGTATATTGAAATCTGTCTTTTTTTTTTTGTGTATACTAGGTGGTTACACGGCTGGTCCTAAGGAACTTACTTCATTGTTACGTCAGAGGTCACGACCTTATTTGTTCTCCAATGCCCTTCCTCCACCAGTTGTTGCATGTGCCAGTAAGGTAAAATATGGCTTACATTGACTTTGTAGTAATGTTAAATTTTTTGAAACTGGAACACAAACTTTCTTCCAGTCATGCCATTATAAATTCAAAGATGGTAATTTTGGATCAGCATACTCAAAAACACTTCCAGTTTTTCTTGTGATTTTTTTTAAACTAATTCTGTCTATAGCTGAGTTTAAATGAGTGTTCTTCCAGACATTGTCAACATACCATAAAATAACGATGAATGAGAAACACTAGGATAAATTAAATTGTGAATGTACCACAGATTGTTACAAATAAGTTCCATAAACAGTGCAACTTAGTAAAGGGTTTTTCTCAAACTCTCGTTCCTTAATTTTTCAAATTTCAAGAGACCCGAGGCTTGCTTACGAGCACTGCATGGTTATTGGACCTGTTTCTTACATTATACAAACATGGACTTGAGTGTTTTGGTGAAATAAATATGGCACTGAAGAATTTGTCTTTCTCCTTAGTATGTACATCCTTGGTAATAATATTACCTTGATGATCTGTTGAAATGAAATATACAAGGGAAAAGTTTAGAGAATGAAAAATTAGTAAAAGATGTTTACAAACATACACTGTACATGCATTTTATGTCATCATTGGCATGAATTTGGAGAATAAATCCTGGAAAAGCAACCAGTTAGAATCATTTTAGGTAGTGATGAAACACAGTTGGTAATTGGAGAAAAGTAAGTAAATCTCTGAACAGTTTGTCTGATCAACAGCTTGAGGCTAGATCAAAGTTCTTGAACATACTATGAACATTCACAAAAGTTAAGCATTTGGATGTGACTGGCTAAGAATACATGTACTATATAAATATATAATATATACATGTATAATAGTATTTTTATGCCCCCGTAATCAAAGATCCGTCTGTCTACCTGTTTGTCCGCTAACACTTTTAACATTGCCCTTAACTTTTGATTGGTTGGAGCTATGGTTTTTCATATTTCTTGTGTATTTATGGTGACAAGACCTTTCCTTGGGTACCAACACATTTTTTACCTCTTGACATTGACCTTGGAGTTTGACCCACTTTTGCAAAATTTTTCCAAACTTTAACCTTGATCCTAAATTTTGAACAGTTGGTTTACTTCACATGTGTATTTCTTGTGACAAGACCTTCCCTTCGGTACCAACAATTTTGACCCTTTGACCTTGAACTTGGAGTTCAACCTACTTTTGAAAAACTCTAACCTTGATCATAACTTTTGAATAATTGGTGCTAAGGTTGTCATATTTCATATGTGTATTCCTTGTAACAACTAGTTCCCTTGTGTTCCAATAATTTTGACCCTTTTACGTTGACTTTGGCATTTGACCTACTAATTTGAAAAACCTTGACCATAACTTTTGAGTGGTTGGTGCTAGAGCTTTCATATTTCACATGTGTATTTCTTGTGACAAGACCTTCACTTGGATACCACAGGTTTTTTTTCTTTTTATCATTGACCTTGGAGTTTGAGCTACTTTTGAAAAACTTTAACTTTGGCAACAACTTTTAAATGGTTGGTGCTAGGGCTTTCATGTTGCATGTGTGTATTCCTTGTGACAAGAAACTTTAGTCTTTGCCATAGGCTGCCATAAGGGGTATCAGTGTTTTACAAACACATCTTTTTTCAAATTAAACATTCCAATTTCTTTTTTAATTATTACAAGGACAAACTTGCTTGGAGGCACATTCAAATCTCAGTATCGGTGTAGGTAGTACATTGTATAATTAATCTTGAGATACTATATACATGTATGTACAAGTGGATGAATTTAAAACTGGGCAAAATCAAGAAAGACAGCATCAACTATTTGACACAACTGTGTCAAACACAAGTGAATTTAAAATGGGGCAAAATTGTAAGTTTAAAGGGTGAAAATATCCTATACATAGTATACTGTGTAATCACTAATTACTGGGGGGGGGGGGGGGGGATAATTTTTCGAGGTTTGATGAGATCCACAAATTGGAAATTTTCAAACATATAGCTATTCAACACTTCTTCATCCACAAAATCATAACTCCAAGAACCAGTTTTTTTTTCCACAAACCAAGAAAATTGGACCCTACAAAAAGATTATACAGTTTTTACTGGTTACTCCACTGCCTATTAGTACTTTGATTTTTTTTAGTCATTCTAATCACATCATTGAGCAGACTAGAAAATGCAAGTGTTCTGCAAAAATAAAAGATAAAAGTTATTAACACCCAAATATTATTCCTGAATTAAAGAGTGAAATAAAAAAAAATGTGAACCAGTATTTCAATTTCACCTGAAACTTTTCCATGCTACAATTCAGTGATAAAGATTTCCTTCACTGAAAATAATTCAAAATCTGAAACTTGTTTTTTGGTTTCCATTCAGGAGATATATTGAGGTGTATATTGGCATTTTAGAAGAGAAAACTTCGATTTGACTTTAATTCCAGCAGCACAGGAATAAATTTCTTTCAAAAGGATTATGATGGTTATTTTTAAAAATCTCCCAACATTTTTATTTCTTTACAATAAAATTTATTGTATATTGAAAAGAGATGTATATTTATTTAAGTTTTCTCTATGAATTTGATCTTAATTTTCAGATGTAATTTGTATTGGACCATTTTTTAAAATTCAATGTTCCTTTTGAATACAGCACCATTATTCTTCAATACAAATAGATATGTCAAATTTTAATTGATGTGACGTACCAGTGTCGAAGTTCACATGTAACACACATTCGTCCCATATAACTCTGTACGGACCAGACTTGAATAATGTAAGTTGCTGAATGTGTTATTTACATTAAAGTACTATTGTACTTATTAAGTACACATATTGTACAATAATACACATTGTACAGAAATTAAAAAAAAATTCTTAATTTAGCGTTGAGCTTGTTTTAGATATAATGTATTTTTCTACTGCGTAGTTTCAAAGGTATACGCTCCGAAAATTTCATTGGTCATGTTTCAAAGTAGATAATTCTTTCACAGTACACTTGACCTTAACTAACATTAAATCATGAGTATTTAGAAGAAAGAAAGCAATAAAATTATATTTTAATGAGTTTTTTTTTACGCAGTTACGCATGTTTTGTGATTATATGATCTGATCATGCCAGGAAGCTGTGCATACACGTTAAGTCAGTTTTAAACGTACATGTATAAATCTAATGTATATATAAAAAGATTATCCACACTGTATTACAATACATAGTCACAATATATTTCCTGCGGAGAGAAAACAGAAGGGGGTGTTCTGGAACTCCTAGTTTTTACTGGTAGCGCATAGTTTCCAAAGTGCACAGTTTGTTTTAAAATATTGCCTATCCCCAAAATGACAACTTACTATTGACATACTATATAAGCAATTTCATTGAGACGATAGATTTCTTGATAACTGGTAATTTTATTACCCCCCTCAATCGTAGAGAATGCGAGGAGTTAAAGTTTTACATTTCCAGCCTCACTAACACAATACTAGGGCTGTGTATTGAGCAAAAAAAAAAATCGATTCGATACAATACGATATTTTATAATGCGATATATTGGATTCTTTAACAAGTCAATCAGAAAAGTCTTATATATCATTTAATGCATGAATTTTATAAAAACTAATTGTTTTGCAACTCATTTTAAAGCTCTTGTCTCACTTTCATAGCAAATTACACTTCAAATTCAAACTTTTAACGACTTTTAAATCAGCATGTTAAATAAAGTTGTCTATGAAAAACTGCCTGCCCGATACGTATTGGAAGTTATTTTTTCGTTACGATACATTATTGAATATCGATACGTATCGATATATTGATACAGCCCTACACAATACCCAGTATGTCTTGGACAGCGAGAGGATTCATTGAGGAAAAGTAAATTCGGTTTAATTGGGTTTTGCATGGAACAGTCGCATTTTTAAAAAAATACTAACCAAACGATACCATCCAATGATGTTGGAAATTTGAAAACGGCAAGTGCATGATTGTTTTTTGGTTGAAGAAAATATTTCTAGTTTGGGACCCCTTTCCCCTCACTAAAACACAGAAAGAAAAAAAAACTAAAGGGGCAATAAAGCAATAACTGCTCATTAGTAGTGAATGGGACAGTTTATTGTTATTGTATGATCATCTTAATAGATTGTCATAAATAACTAATTCTTTCCAAAAAAAAAATGTTCTCAAAAACTCAAACCATGCAGTGTTAATCTGACGACAGTAAAACCACAAAAAACGTATTCTCATTATTTAGCGAATCACGTTTTCCAAAATACACGTGATTTCCAAAACGGGTTTCTTATTTCATTTACATAAATTTTTGAAAAGAAATTAATCTTTTTTTATTTGTTCTCAAAAATTGCAGTACTGGGAATACTATTTATAGCAACGTATACGAAAAATGCCTGTGAACTCTCATGCAAAATATATGTGTTTGATATATATGTTCATTCTGAATTTGCAATACATAGCGATTTAATATTAACAGTGATTAATGTGTTTGTAACCTGAAGTTCGATATGTTGCGTGTTCCTTAAATAGGTCAGATATACGCTAAGTAACGCACTTAAAAAACTTAAAAGCATTTTTCAATGGTTTCATTTTTTTAAAAAAAATTGAACATTAATAAATTTAAATGAAGTGTCCGCTAATTTTAAATCAAGTGTCATAATGCATATTTTTTGTTAGCAATTTGTCGTTCGATCTTGTTTATACAAGCATTCCATCGTTCGACAATCCTTCGATTGTCACAATTATTATGATACATGTTCAAATACACATTAACGAAATACAAGAGGTGGTTAATTAACAAAAAATTATACGCAAATTCTAGGTGACTCATTTAATTAAGATGGAATTATTTTATAGTGGCACAGTTTTACATGACCCCAAAAATTCGTTACGGGTTAAACAGCATGCAATAGTGGGCATGGCAGCAGTTTTAACATTTCTTAAAAAATTACATGTACCTCTAGGCAGAGCCTTTAATGAATAACTATAGATGTTACTGTTTTTCTTGCAAACCCTGCTTCAAAATGTGCTAGGCGAAATCGCATCGCAACATTGAGCATTTTTTAAGCCTACAACCAACAACTTACTGATAAAATTTCAGAGACTTGCTTTCACTGTCCAGAAGAACTCTAATCCACTCCTATGTTGTGTAATCCTTTTAACCAATTCTAATTACCAATTCTGATTAGGTCCCGTGCGCTGGGGTTTATATAGTAAAATTTATGGCCAAATTCGTCTAGAACATTCTACGATTCAGATAGCATGTTATTAACAATAACAAACAATATTAACATCAAAGTTTCGTGTAGACAAAAATAAACAACAACACATTTTTCAAAAGAAGACGCCCCATCTATGATTGTCCGGGCTTGATATTTATTGAACCGGGCTCAATATTTCGAAAATTAATTTCACCTTGAATTCATTTTTTCGCGCGAAATACCACAACGTTGTCAAAATGTTCGATATTTTGCTTTGTTTTGTAGTAATGCCCCCCCCCCCCCCCGATCTTCACACACACACACACACACACACACATAGTTGGAAAATTTATATTTTAGGAGGTTTCTGTTAAATATTGAATCTCTTCAACGTTTTCATGGTTTTTAGATTTACATGGTATGTTAAACTCTTGGAAATAAATTTTACATGTTAATTGAACCTCTTCAAATTTTCAGTCGGACACGGTAGTGCTCAAAGTATTATGGACAAAATCCACTGAAGCACAAACGTTTCGTTTATGGAAATTTTACGAATCGTTTTTGATCCTTGTCAGACATGGAAGTTCCTCTCCATATAACTAAATATTAAACTCTCCAGAGTCAAATACTTCTTTGGAAAAGGAAGAGGTATACAAAAAAACTTATCAGTGACTGGAAAGAAGTGACTCCCCCCATTTTAGTGTAACTTACAGAGAAAATAAAAATCATAATATCGTAAATTTGTCCCCCCAGGCGACATTTGAATAGAGAAAAACATTATTTACCAGCTCTTTTAGAGTTGGGTTCTCATATGAGTGACATATCAGGTGTTCAATATTTTGTAAACAAAATGTCAAAACGACTTTCAAGCATTTTGATGGGGGTGGGGTGGGGTTGACCATATGCAGAATTCAAATGAAAATACAACACTGATACTCTGCATTGATTAAGCCGCTGTTAAGATTCAGCCATCATTTGCAAAAGTGTAAGTTTATTTTTTATTTAAGGGATGTCAGCACATTTTTATCTAGACCAAAGGAGCTTGTGATGGTACAATGCCCATCGTCCGTCTAGCTGTTGTCCAAGTTGTAAACAATTCAGTTTTTTTTCAACATGCTATATAGACTTTTCCAAAGTTTTTGTTCAATTAGAATTCATCTTGGTATACAATTTATAGATTACTTCAAGATAGATGATACTTTTATATTGGTTTTTGAGTTTTGATGAGTTGTGCTGCCATGGTTACTAAAAATAGAACTGAATTTCTGTAAAATTCTTTCAAAGTGCAAAATTTTCTATATATATGATTTTGGTCTGATTGCATTAAAGCGTAGAATACAAGTAGGCTACAAAAAGATACATAAGTCTCGGCATCTTTTTCCCCTGATGATCAGTGTTTCCATATAGTAGCTAATAGAAAGAGGGCTTATAACATGTATACATTCGAGGGCAACATAAGTTTTGTCGGACCCAAGAACCAAACTCTTTGCCTGCATGAGGCCCTTAGGCCTCATGCAAATAGACTGGTTCGAGGGGTTGACAAAACCTGTTTTGCTCGAGAACATAGTCAATAAATGTTTTGTTATACATTTACTTCTCATTTTTACATATCTTGCGCTGGCTTCCGTATTTGCGATAATTGAAAAGATATACTAGTAGCTAATCCCGCATACAGTGACTGTGTAACGTTAAAAGTGTCGTTCCAATGTCCAGTATTTCATTCAGCGGTTCAACATTGATTTTTTTTGACCGCTCAGAAAAACCATGGGAAATGTTAGAATTTTTAGCTCACCTGAGCTGAAAGCTCAAGTGAGCTTTTCTGATCACCCATTGATTGTCCGTCGTCCGTCCGTCTGTAAACTTTTCACATTTTCAACTTCTTCTCAAGGACCACTGGGCCAATTTTAACCAAACTTAGTACAAAGCATCCTTGGGTAAAGGGGAGTTTTTAAAAATTGTTAAAATGAAGGGCCAAGCCCCCTTCCAAGGGGAGATAATCAAGGAAAGACAAAAATAGGTGGGGTCATTAAAAAATCTTCTTCTCAAGAACCACTGGGCCAGAAAAGGTGAAACTTATGTGGAAGCATCTTGGGGTAGTGTAGATTCTAAATTGTTTAAATCATGACCCCCGGGGGGGGGGGGGGTAGGGCGGGGCCACAATAGGGAATCCAATTTTTACATTGAAATATGTAGAAAAAATCTTTAAAATCTTCTTCTCAAGAACCACTGGGTCAGAAAAGCTGAAACTTAAATGGAAGCATCTTGGTGTAGATTCTAAATTGTTCAAATCATGACCCCCGGGGTAGGGCAGGGCCACAATAAGGAATCCAAGTTTTACATTGAAATATGTAAAAATAAATCATTTAAAATCTTCTTCTCAAGAACCACTGGGTCAGAAAAGCTGAAACTTAAATGGAAGCATCCTGGGGTAGTGTAGATTCTAAATTGTTTAAATCATGACCCCCGGGGGGTAGGGCGGGGCCACAATAGGGAATCCAATTTTTACATTGAAATATGTAGAAAAAATCTTTAAAAATCTTCTTCTCCAGAACCACTGGGTCAGAAAAGCTGAAACTTAAATGGAAGCATCTTGGTGTAGATTCTAAATTGTTCAAATCATGACCCCCGGGGTAGGGCGGGGCCACAATAAGGAATCCAAGTTTTACATTGAAATATGTAAAAAAAATCATTTAAAATCTTCTTCTCAAGAACCACTGGACCAGAAAAGCTGAAACTTAAATGAAAGCATCCTGGGGTAGCGTAGATTCTAAATTGTTTAAATCATGACCCCCCGGGGGTAGGGCAGGGCCACAATAGGGAATCCAATTTTTACATTGAAATATGTAGAAAAAATCTTTAAAAATCTTCTTCTCAAGAACCACTGGGTCAGAAAAGCTGAAACTTAAATGGAAGCATCTTGGGGGTAGTGTAGATTCTAAATTGTTTAAATCATGACCCCCGGGGTAGGGCGGGGCCACAATAAAGAATCCAAGTTTTAGATTGAAATATGTAGAAAAAATCTTTTAAAATCTTCTTCTCAAGAACCACTGGGTCAGAAAAGCTGAAACTTAAACGGAAGCATCCTGGGGTAGTTTAGATTCTATATTATTCAAATCATGACCCCTAGGGGTAGGGTGGGGTCACAATAGGGAATCCAATTTTTACATTGAAATATGTAGAAAAAATCTTTAAAATTCTTCTTCTCAAAAACCACTGGGCCAGAAAAGCTGAAACTTAAGTGGAAGCATCCTGGGGTAGTGTAGATTCTAAATTGTTTAAATCATAACCCCCGGGGGTAGGGTGGGGCCACAATAGGTACTACAAGGGGAGAAATCAGGTGAAAAACAGTAAGGCCAAAGTTACTCAGGTGAGCGTTGTGGCCCATGGGCCTCTTGTTAATTTTAGTATAGCTTTATATAGAAACATTTTTAGGACACCTGAATCACTAAGGTGACTATCCTTTTTCGTCCGTTGTCAGTCGTCCATCGTGTGTTAAAATTTGAACATTTTCATCTTATTCTCTAAAACAGCAGAACCAATTTCAGCAAATTTTAGCATATGGCATTTATGGGTAAAGGGGAACAAAATTTGTGAATTTCATAGTCCCTGACCCCCTGGGGCCTGGGGGGTGGGGCTTAAATCATCAAAATTAGTGCTATCTTTAAAAAATCTTCCTTACTCCTGGACGTCAAGCAATCAAACTTTTGGCATGATTGTAATAAGCATTGAACCCTTTACCAAAATTTTGAAATTCATGGCCCCAGAGTCAGGGGTTTTGGTGCTAGGGTGGGGCTCTGTTGAATATATAGTGAAAATGCATTACAGTGTATTTCTTAAAATATCTTCTCCTCTGCTCCTGGGTATTATGCAAACAAATTAAATGCATAGTTATGATAGGAAGTTTGCCTCTTCCAAAGCTGTGAATTTCATGGCCCCTGGGTCAGGGGTTTTGGTGTTAGGGTGGGGCACTAATGATTATATAGTGAAAATGCATTAATTCTTTAAAATCTTCTCCTCTGCTCCTGGGTATTAAGTCGATGAACTAAGTACATGTACATAGTTATGATGTTTAGGGGGCCTCTTCTAAAATTCTGAATTTCATGGCCCCTGGCTCAGGGGTTTTAGTGTTAGGGCGAGGCTCTAATGAATTCTCTCCCCTTGTATATAAAGAAGATAAACTAGATGCATGGTTATGATGATCAAGGGTGCCTCTTCCAAAATTGTGAATTTCATGGCCCCTGGATCAGGGGTTCTGGTGTTAGGGTGGGGCGCTATTGATCATATAGTGAAAATGCATAAATTCTTTAAAAATCTTCTCCTCTCCCCCTGTATATAAAGAAGATAAATTAGGTGCATGGTTATGATGATTAAGGGTGCCTCTTCCAAAATTTTGAAATTTCTGGCCCCAGGGTTAGGGGCTCTGTGGGAGGGGGCTCTATTGATCATATAATGAAAGTGCATTATTTCTTTGAAAATCTTCTCTGCTCCTGGGCATTAAGCTGATTTACTAAGTACATAGTTATGATGAAGAAAGGTGCCTCTTCCAAAATTGTGAATTTCATGGCCCCTGGGTTAGGGGTTCTGGTGTTAGGGTGAGTGCTATTGATCATATAGTGAAAATGCATAAATTCTTTAAAAATCTTCTCCTCTCTCCCTGTATATAAAGAAGATAAATTAGGTGCATGGTTATGATGATCAAGGGTGCCTCTTCCAAAATTTTGAAATTTCTGGCCCCAGGGCGAGGGGTTCTGTGGGAATGTATACATTTAAATGTATCTGCCTGTATTATCTTCTTGTAAGTACAAAACAAGTAGAGCTACAATTCATAAGAGATTTGTTAATTCTTCGAAGTTTTCTGTTTAATAAGCAATCCTATTGTGTTTCAGGCCATTGATTTGATCACCAGTAATACTGACCTTCCCCAGCAGGTGCTACGTAACACAAAGCGATTCCGCTCTCGTATGTCAGATGCAGGATTCAATCTCTCCGTGAGTTTCCTTTTTAGAACAAATCATTTAATTGTATCATATACATTTACATGTAGTTTTATACACATTTGAAATAGAAAAAAAGTGCTTTGTTTGAGGATTATTTGTCAGTGATGTTTTATCAGTATGTATTATTATGTTACAGGGGGATCCTGAACATCCCATATGTCCAGTCATGCTAGGAGATGCACGACTTGCCAACATATTTGCTGATGAAATGCTAGGTATTTTAAATAGTGGTATTTATTTTGCTGGATTACTTTACATATTTTTCTATATATTTATTTTGTATGTTATTGACAACCATGATTAACTATTTGTAGAGAGGGGGATCTATGTGATAGGCTTCAGCTACCCTGTGGTGCCCAAGGGTAAGTTTTCTGCGTGTAATATATTATGGGGAGTACTTATCTTAATTAAAAAAAACAAACAATGTCTTAAATACAGAAAAAAGATTATATTTATTATAAAAAAAATATTTTTAACACTTAGTTTTGTTCCTTTTGTAGGTAAGGCTAGGATTCGAGTACAGCTATCAGCTGCCCACTCTGAGGCAGAAGTAGACCGTGCTGTTGATGCATTTATAGAAATAGGTCGTAAACTCAAGGTCATTGCTTGAAGGTCACTACAAGATCTACAGTTTTACCTTTGTTTTGTTTTGTGTATATCAGCAATTTGTTTAGATTTTGGATAAGAATTTGTCTATTTGTTTTGAATATACATTTTAAAAGGAAAAAGGCTGAAAAGTAAGTCAAATATACACTGTCTCAAAATCTCTGCAAAGAATCTCAGACTTAAATCGTGAACAATTTTCATACTTTATACTTTTATTTTGAACCTTTCCCCCCAAGAATCTCATTTTACATAGCTTCATGTATATATACATGTATTTTTAATCATGTTATAATACTGAATTGATTTAATCGAAATGTATTATTGAATCTTTTTTGTTCTGATTTAAATATTTATTTCGTTAAACTTTTTGAGAGATATTAAGCTTATGAAATTGGCATTGTATTGGTATCTAACAGTCCACATTTTTTCTTATTTATTTTGTACAATTGACATTCCATTGCAAATAATGTATTTGAAAGTAAAGCAATGTTTTTTGTATGAATTAAACATTCCTTAGCTTACATGTAGTCTTGTACATGCACACCAATTAGGATTCAAAGACATTGGTGGGAATCAAAAAGTACTTTTAATTTATAAGTATATCCATCTAACTTGCATTATTTTAATAACTGAACCCCTTTTAAAGGGACTGGGACACAGATTTGAAGCTCATATTTTCTAAAATTTTCTAAATAATATCATGGCTTATATGTTGCTAGAGCATTTCACATCAAAATATATTAAAAGCATGTTAAGAAACTTCTTTTATCTGGAAATTATAAAACTATGAATTTCTGGATGCATTTGATTTACACATATCCTTGCACTTTCACAAAGTAAATTTTATCCATTTTACTTAAAAAAGTAGAAATTTGTGTATTAATGAAAAATATGAAAACTGTTATTAATGAAAAATATGAGAACTGTACATATAATCCAGAAAGTTCAGAGAAGAAATGTGAGAGAGCAAAACCAACTCACCAGTATTGTCAATCCATGCTCAGTGATGTGAGCAGACTAAACAAATTGAACAAACTTGGTAACACTAACAGAGCTCAAGCCCTGTTTACAAAAACATATGTTTGTTGTGATGATATGAAGAATGTCGTTGTCATTGAATTTTAAGAATGTTCATGTAAGATCAATTCATTAAACTGAAGTTATTTATTTTGTTTTGAATAAACATAGAAATTTAAAAAGTAAACAATGCAACTGTGTCCAGGCCCCTTTAAGGATATCATGATTATCTAGGAAGTAGAAATTAAAATTACTGCAGTGTATATTAATTACAACCCATGAGATTGTTTTCTGTGATGTATTTTTTGTGAATCTTATTATATTTTCATTTTTTTTAAAATCTTTTTGGTATTCAGGCAATATTTTTCGTATTTATGTAAAGTACATTCCTCATTATGTTTACCTTTATGTAATACTATATACAGTTGAACTTCGATATTTCAAATACCATGAGTATGTTGAATGAGTTGGAAGCACCAGCCAACGACAGTACATGTACTTATGTATTTGAACCTTGATATCTAGAATCCTTGGTTATTTCAGAGTTTTTTCTCAGCCCCTTCAAGTTTGAGATATCTAGGTTTGACTGTATTTATTTTACCGATTTGATGCATTTTATTTTTTAGAGATTGTACAACATTCCCTAAATATGTACACATTTAGTTTGTACTATGCAATTTGCCATAAATATTTACCTTTTTTTATGCCCCCGGATCGAAAGATCCCGGGGGTATATTGTTTTTGTCCTGTCTGTCTGTTTGTCTGTTTATCTGTTTGTCTGTTTATCTGTTTGTCTGTTTGTCCGTTTGTCTGTCTGTCTGTTGTCAACTTTAACCTTGCCCATAACTTTTGATTGGTTGGAGCTATGACTTTCATATTTCACATGTGTATTCCTTGTGACAAGACCTTTCTTTGGGTACCATCATATTTGACCTTTTGACCTTGACCTTGGAGTTTGACCTACTTTTGCAAAATTTTATGAGACTTTAACCTTGGCCATAACTTCTGAACAGTTGGTGCTTGGGGTTTCAAACTTCACCTGTGTATTCTTTGTGACAAGGCCTTCCTTTGGATACCAACAACTTTGACCTTTTGACCTTGACCTTGGAGTTTGACCTACTTTTGAAAAACTTTAACCTTGGCCATAACTTTTGAACAGTTGGTGCTTAGGGTTTCAAACTTCACATGTGTATTCCTTGTGACAAGACCTTCCTCTGGATATCAACCACTTTGACCCTTTGACCTTGACCTAGGAGTTTGACCTACTTTTGAAAAACTTTAACCTTGGCCATAACTTTTGAATGGTTGGAGCTAGGGCTTTCATACTTCACATATGTAATCCTTGCGACAAGACCTTCCTTTGGATATCAACCACCACTTTGACCTTATGACCTTGACCTAGGAGTTTGACCTACTTTTGAAAAACTTTAACCTTGGCCATAACTTTTGAATGGTTGATGCTAGGGCTTTCATACTTCACATATGTAATCCTTGTGACAAGACCTTCCTTTGGGTACCAACCACTTTGACCCTTTGACCTTGACCTAGGAGTTTGACCTACTTTTGAAAAACTTTAAACTTGGCCATAACTTTTATATGGTTGGTGCTAGGGCTTTCATACTTCACAAATGTAATCCTTGTGACAAGATCTTCCTTTGGACACCAACCACTTTGACCTTGACCTTGACGTTTGACTTTTATTTAAAAAACTTTAACCTTCGCCATAACTTTTGAACAGTTGTATCTAGGTCTTTCAAATTTCACAGGTGTATTCCTCGAGACAAGACCTTTCTTTGGGTATCAACATTTCTTATCTTTTGGCCTGGATTTTGAGTTGCATTTGAAGAAACTTTAACCTTCGCCATAAGCTGCCATACGGGGGCATCAGTGTTTCACAAACACATCTTGTTTTTTTTTTTTTTTTAACCAGAATTCATTTTGAATCAATTCAATAGAGGAATATGAATCTTAGACCATTGGAAAATATTTTTTTTATCTGCAGTTTTTCTTCATCAATACTCAGGTTTATAAACTGACTACAATATTATATAACTGTGTAGTTATATAACTTATGAATGTGGAACTGGTGTTGTTGATTGCGTTTTGTTGATTTTACAGTGCTATTTTGAAAAAGTGCAGTGTTTAAGCTATTGTTTTGGAGATCAAATATACATTAATACATTCCTACTCATCTTTCTTGTTAAAAGTGCTGATTACAAATAAAACATACAAATTGTGTGTTAGACATTGGATTTTTTGTCCTGCACTTTACAACTCAAAAGTGCAAGCGAGATTGATTATTTTGAAGTTCCTGCTCATTTTGTTCAAGACAACATTAAACATTAAAATAAGACATTGTTATTAAGATTGCAATCACAGTAATTATTATAATAGATTTCTGATTTGGGGTGTGGAATGAATTTAAATTCTGTTCAATAAACTTTCCTAAAATTTTTGAAAGCCTTCAACTGAAGGTTGAAATATATTGCACAATACATGTATTCACAATAATTTCACTCCGAAGGTTAAAATTGGTTCAACTTTGAATGTGAGAAAGATGAAGTGTTGAATGTCAAGTTCACAGGTTAAACCTTATTAATTCAGGTCAAGTTCACAGGTTAAAACCTATTAATTCAGGTCTCAAGGTCAAGCTCACAGGTTAAAACCTATTAATTCAGGTAATAGTGGAGAGAGTAGAAACAAAGTGCTAAAGCACCAAAACAAATAAATAGAAAAGTACAAATGATTTGTAGATTTAATTAGCACCACATAGAAATATCACAAGACAATTTAGTTAGTTGAGCAACAACTTTCAGTACAGAGTTAACAGAAAAACAATAACATTTTCCTCTCGCAGGTAGGTTAAGGCTTCCCGAAGAATATCACAGTGCACTCTGTGCCTTCACATCTCGGAACTACCAAAATATGACGTCATAATGGAAAATGACGTCAAGTCACTGCAAACTTGAGGTGTTATGACGGGGAGAGTGTCATAAACTTTACACTTTATTTCAAACTGCATGTAAAATGCTAGATAACTACTGCAAAATTCACGGGTCGTTAAATTTTTTTTTTAAGTCTTGTATGTCCGAATATTTTAAAAATATACCGCTTACCTACCCTTGATTGAAATTCAGCATGTTCAAAATGCTTATGAAAAATATACTTTTGAAATGTACTCTGTTTTATACCCGTGGTTGGAGGTAGAATTTATTTTGTGTATATAAAAGAGTCTGGCGCAGGTGATTAATGAGGATTAATCTGAGAATTTTTGTGGAAATCTTTAACAAGAGATTGTTCTCTAACTGAATCTTGCTTGGGAAAAATGTGTGTTGGCTTTGTTTTAATTAATACAGATTACGATATTGTGTGGAAAATACCCTCAAATTTGTATGTAAATTGAATTTCTCAGGAAATATTTTGTACCCAAGTAATACTATGACTTTTCCCAAGCACATTTCGGATAGACAAGGATACGATGAGTTTATTTATATTACAAAATGTTAATAATTATTGTATTAATCAGCTGCGCCGAAGCAGTTTATATGAAACACTACAAAAATTTATAAATGACCGTCACGTGATCAACAAAGTCATGTGATATCATAACAAATATGTTAATATATAGCCGAGGAAACACTTTATATAAATTGGAAATACTAAAGTTCAATACTTATAAATTAAAACCAAGACCGACCTCGCAATGACATATTATGTTTAGAGCGCATTTTAAGCTTCGGGAAGCCTTAACATAGCTGCGCTTGATTTCATATAGAGATTGCTTTCAATATATAGGAAAATTTTTTATGTACTTTAAAGAATGTAAACAAACCCATGATAATCTTAAAAAAAAACCTGTTAGTTGATATTAACACTGTAGCTATCACCAATATTTGATTTGTTATCAATAAAAGATCCCTTTTCTTTTAATTCACTGCATTTTGTATGCGTTGGTACAACTAAAAAATGTGTGAATTTTAAAATTACATGAAAAGTACATGAATTTATAATAACAAAATCTGGGAATTTCTGCCACATTAAAAAAACTGTGTATGAATTAAAGAACATAAGGAAAAATTGGAAATATAGACATCAATTATAAAACAAGTATAAACTCCTGAGGCCTGTTCAACAGAGTGAGCGTTCGCGAGCGCTCGCCAAAATTCCTTATCTTTCCAACAGAAATGTTTGCGAGCGCTCGCGAACGTTCGCTCTGTTGAACAGGCCTCTGGACCAATGATTCACAAAATATGTGACAATTATACAAACAAGCACTATGTAATGATCCCCATGAGTACTGATGCACTAGGATTTAGTACATATGCACTAGGACTTGACCTTTGACCTGCTGCTTCTAGCTTTTTTGCACAATCCTATTGATGCACTATACATATAGTAGATGACTTTGGAAGAGCTGCTACCAGCTTATCACCATGATACCCATGAGAACTGATGCACTAGGATTTAGTACAGATGCACTAGGATTTAGTACTGATGCACTAGGAACTTTACTTGACTTTTGGAGGAGCTGCTGCCAGCTTATTAGCAAACACATCTGATATACTACCCTCCAGTCTCTTAAGTAATCTATCATACTTTCCCTTGCCACAGTTTTGTCCCCTGCTGCTGTCTGATGCTTTCTTTGCATGCTGTCCAGTGGTTATCTTGGAATCTTTTACATTGAAGTTTTCCTTTTCAAAGTCTGTTGTGCTTGTGACATTGTTCCGTACAGATTTCTTGTAATTCTGTTGCAGACTAGAATTTTTATTATTTTTATCTTTTTCGGTTGTATTTGATGAATTTGAATGAGATCTGGTACTCTTCTCTTTGGTGATTATGTTGGCTGTTACAGTGTGGTTCTTGCATCCAAAGCTAGGTCTCTGGCTTCTAGGAGTAGTTGTGACACTGTTATCCCCACTTTTGGATTGATTTTTCCTTTGTAGATGCGGGTTATGATTTGTTTGGCTGTTCTGTGGATCTGAAGAGTCCACAGAAGAAGTGGATGTTGTATGTTGTGCAGAAGTATATTTCAAACTCAGTTTCCTTGAAAACACAGTTACTCCCATTTTCTCAAGGTTTGAGCCTTGCAATCTCTTCTGCTTCTTTATTCTGGCTTGTTTTTCCCTTTCAATCTTTTCCTCTATAGTCAAGGCTGGCATCTCATTGATTGCTTTGGAGTTTCTCTTACTGTCTTTACCACCATCAGCACTCAGCCTGTGATTAAGCAGGTTAAGGTTGTCTTCCATGCTTTTCTCCTCACCCTCCGGTAATTTCTTGTGACCAGGATCCCCACGTAGATCGGGAATGGGCATGCTCTCTGGTCTGACAGAATCTAAGTCTTTTCTTTCTTCTGTCTCTTCCTCCCACTGTTTCAGTTCAGATATACTCTCCAGCAGGGATATCTTTCCTATTCCTCCCACAGCCACCACTTTTGGCTTTGAATGCTGCATTTGTGGAATGGGTGCAGAGTCTATGGAAATTTTCTCTTTCTTTGGCACTACTAGAATTTTAGCACTATCTAGAGAGACACTGCTAACTCTCTCACTTGTATCTTGAACCTTTCTGGTAGGTGAAACTTGGTCCCTTTCATTTGGTTTTAGCTGAATCATGTCATAATCTTCTGTACTCCTGGAGGTAACAAACATTTCCTCATTTTCAGCCTCAGGTGGAAGGTGGGATTCAATAGGACTCTTAGATACAATGCTGTCCCCCTCACTACCCCAAGCTTGTGAAGGAGTGAGACTAGCCTTGGAGCTGGGAAGACTTTTATCTTCACAAGATTCATAACCTGTGTCGACAGTAAGTATAGATTCTGTGTGATAGAGGTCCTTTTCTTCAGAGATTTCCTCCTGTTCCTCTACTTCCACAGAATTCTGCATGACAGCAGGGGCAGTGTTAGGACGGCTGGCTGAAACCTGAATCCTCTTTTTAACTTCACTTGATTTTGTGTATCGATATGCAAATTCAGAGGTGACTTTTTTCGCTTGTACTTTTGTTCTCAAGTGTAATTTCTTATGAAGCCTGCCTTGGTAAGAATTCTCAAATGTTGGGGAAGTTAGAATGAAATGTCCCCCTTTCTTGGTTTGCACCTCATGCCATCCACGATACCTAACATAAGAAAAAATAATTTTAGCTTCCTTTTTCTTCATGGATTACCATAGTTGCAGACAGAGAAAGTACATACAGTCAAACCTCGTTATCTCAAACTCAATGGGACCAAGAAAAAACTGAGATATCTGAGGATTCGAAATATCCGGGTAAAATATGTAAGGAATAAGGAGTTGGGACTGCCAAATCACTTCGACATATCCAAGGTACTTGAGATATTGGTTTTTCGAGATACCAAAATTCATCTTCACATGTAACAATATTTCACGTACAGAAGCACAGTGGTTTTTTTCATCATAAACTGTTAGATCTTAACCAAGCAAAAAAACATAGGTCATCTTAGCAATTGGTAGTAATTGAATGTGATACATGGAAGAAAATGCTTCCAATATTTCAGAAATCCTTTGTGTCTCTGTAGTTAAGCTAATTTCCACTGACCTTGCATCACAAGCCTTTGAGTGACACTGATTATTGTGGGATTCTGGGTAAGCTAAGTGATTGATGGTTTCTTCACTGGTTGTCTTCCTCCTCGGACTGCTGGGTTTATCCTCCACAACAACATGTGGTTCTTCAGCTGGAAGGATATACTTAGGTTTATATAAAGTACAACTGCAAACGAGGAAATGTTGGACAGTTTGTGTTCGCATATTATGTTTGAAATAGAGAAAAGAATTACCTTCTTTCTTAGCTATTTTCTCAATAATGCCAGGAATATAGTAATCCAGTGTCTGTTCCATTTGAAGTCTATGTCTTTTTTCCTGAGAAAAGAAATTAATCATTCATTTATCAGTTATACATATTCTTATAAACCTATAAACTCAATAAATTTGATTTTCTTCCAAACATACAATTCTTCAATTTGTAGAAATAAGAGTTTCTGCCCTTTGTACTGCATTTACTGCTTATTTATGCTCAGAAATACTGTGCTTTTATTCTATCATTTACTACATTTACTATAAAAAGTCTTTCTATATAAATATTCAGGAATCATTTTCTACACATACCACAGTTTCTATATCAAACACCAGGTTGTCTTTCTTGAGCTGAGTCTCCTGAATTTCCTCCTCGGAGACAATGGGTGTGACTGTTTTCTCTGGGGGACGGACATACTGAGGACAATCTGAGGTATCACACAGGGGACTGTCCTCTCCACCTGCTAAAATAGGAATGATATCCTTATAATCAAATTCTTCTAATACTTTATCAACAAATCCATTTCATTATTTGTACACCTTTTACGAGTGCATGGACATATCGTATTGGTTTGTCAATCTCAGAATTTTTTCACAGACATTTACTGAATATGTACATCAAAATGTACAGACTTGCAATTCTTGGAGTAATTATCAAATCCTAATTAGCATCATCATCATTAACATTCATCATGTATATTCTGTTGATCATGAATAAGCACTACATAAAAGACTGCTAAAATATGAATACTGCTTAAATAAAAACACATATAGTATTGAGTTCTCTGAAGGAATTCTCATTGAAAATATATAATTACATGTACTACATGTAATAGTAGGTGGTTAGACATAAATAATTATTTGTTATCATATTACTGATACTCAAAAATGGCTATATCCATAAGCTTTCTCATGTATGATGTTTTAAGGAACAATCTATATTATGGCAAAAACTGTGACTTATTTAAGAAACAAACAATCAAAACAAAAAAAAAACTTTGTATAAATTGATTTTGTCAAGTCCTACTACACCAATAATTGAAAAGTGCAAATTTCTTTCTCTTATGCACACTTGTTTAAATAGAATATCAGCGGGTATCAATAGATAAAATTCTTACATCGTGATCTGGCACTGTTAATCCGATGTGTTATCTTGTCATACGCAGATTTGGTTGTCATCTCCGGTTTCTCTTTCATTTTCTGGCTCCTCTGGTACATAGATAAATCAGGTGCTGTCAGCGGTCGGTCCCTTACAAAACCGGCTTTCACTCGGTAAACCATATTCTGCGAGTTTCCAATTTCTTTTTTCAGATGTTTGTAGAGCTTTCTCTGTTTTCTGGCCTGAATTAAAAGGATTAAATATCATTTAAAAAACAGTTTGTGTTTAAGCAAACCGAGTAATTACAGGTATGATTCCATTTCTTAATGACTTTACATGGAGTTTTATGTATGAAAACATTTGCCAACCAAAACAAATGTAATTTAACAAGACTTTTAAATGTCCACCGATCTTAAATGTCCTCAGAAGGGAAAAAAAAAATCATTTTGAATTATGTATCTCTCTCAAAACATTGCATTCACAGAAAATACAAAAATTGTCAGTTTTTTCTGACACGCCTGTCAAAAAATATGATTAATAATATCTACCTACCTGTAAGGCTAGACTTATTCTGAGGAAATGAGAGATATTGGCATTGTCTCGTTGCCAATATAAAAAACAATCAAATTTCTCCCTAGATCTCAACCAAGGGGTGAAATTGACAGGCAGTGTTTTACTTTATTGTATGTACATAAGCCATTTCAATTTCTTGGTCATTTTTACTTACTTAACATCTTTTAGTAATACATATACTTCTATCAAAGGAAAGAGCAGATATTTACTCGCGTCAACATTAAGATTAATGGAAACCGTTGGTCAATATTAAGAAAAAGTGGATAATACCATTAGAAATATTTAAATGTTCTATTGATGTGAAGTGCTCTTGTCTATACAATACAATGTACATATCGTGCATGTTCTTAATGGAATGAAGAGGTATTTAATATGGCAAATAGCAAATTCATACAAAAGAAATTTCCAATAATAAATCCATATAAATGTTGCCCTGTAATCTTCAGATATAGGCATACAGCAACATAACCCTAAAGCAAAGGATTTCAAGGTGTTAGAACTGAATTAATTCTTAATGCAGGGGTGCCATGCACTTTTCATCTTTAATATACAATGCATTTATTTAATGGTATACAGTTTTCAGATTTTGATTTATCATTATTATTATGGCTGTCTACATGGAAAAGATTCTTTACATGCACATAGATTTTCCAAACATACTTTGATTGCACGACTCTGGATTTCCATGAAACATTTTACATACCAAGTAAATTAGTATATAAAACTAAACAATATAAAAGCACTTCTTTTGTGGCAGATAAAATCTGATACATATATTTATATATTTGAATTAATATACTATGTCTGTCAATGTTTAAACTTACAATGTTATAAAAGCTAGGTTTACAAATCTTATATATGTATAACAGTAGTCTGCATACATTCCTACATCTCAAATCTTGTTAATTCTGTAAACAAATATGTCTGACTAACTATCCATTCAAGATCTGTACTAGAGTCATGGTCTCATAATTGACAAGGATGACTGTTTTCCAGAAATCCAAGAAATGGATGAAAATAATAAACAACCTTCGCAGAATGACACAAGGGGATTTGAAGATGCTAAACAACTTTATAATTTTGTACTGTGTTCAACTTTGTCCACAAATGACTGTTTTTTTTCTTTGAAAGTAATCTTGACCTTTACTAACTCCAAAACTGATAAATGAATATTTAGAGTTAAAGATATGAATTATTTTTAATAATAGTTGGGGAGCTAAGATTGGATTGCAAATCACAAACAACAGAAAAATGCACACACATAAAAAATTAAATTTCACTATAAGTCTGCAAGGAACTTCACTCTAATATATACTAGCCAATAATACACACATTCAGATATTCCTTAAAATGAAAATATGTCAACAAGAGGTCCATAGGCCACAGTGCTCACCTGAAACATATTTCTTTGACAAGTAACACTCAAGGGTACAGTGGCCATAAAATTCAGGCTCATATGATTTTAACCATTTTAAGCCCTAAAGTATGTGGTAATTCTTGTCATCAAATTTCCCTATTAGAATTGTATGTTATTTTTTAAGGAAGCTAGTCTAAATATTCTTGGTAAACTATGTACCCCTAGTGTTCCCCATCCCCCCTCCCAAACTGACCCCAGGGTCCAAGTCTGCATCGATGTCAAACTAAATGAAAATGCCTAAAACTAAATGTACGACATAAGAGTTTTTACAGCTCTGTTGTCCCTTAGAGGAATTTTATTTTTAGAACACTCTTTTAATGCAATATTTGACTCCTATTCTGGTCCCATCTTAGCCCACTGACACTTTTTCAATCAGAAAAGTTCATTTGAGCTTTTGTCATACAGAACACATTTGAATTCTTTTTAATAGTTCTGAGAAATATTGTTTATTAAGATAAAACTCTAATATCTGTAAACAATAACAGCTATCCAGTGTATATATTTCTTGTCATTAAATTTGTGATTTTACATATTTGATTCATATTTCTTTGAATATGATGCTTGGCCAACAAAAACCTGTTTGTTGAAAGCAAAGTAATTCATTAAACTGAATTCTACAAGTCTTAGATAAATATTGCAGTCTAATTAGAATGTGGTTATGCAGCTGTAGTGATATTGAATTTATATGTGCATGGAATTGAGTGCATGTTACATGCCAGAACAATTAATTATGAGCAGTGCTTTAATAAGTTTTTCATGGATAAAAAGTATTTGTTAATACTCTAAAGAAATATGCTTGAGTTAGTAAGACCTAATTAAAACCTACAACTGAATGTATTTTATTATGATTTTTTGTTGCTTTTTTTCTTGCCTACAGAAAAAGAAAGCAATTACTTGTACAGGTCTATGAAAACAGCAAAAAACTGTGGAAGCATTAAATTTCTACATATATCATTGTGACCTATAAGATATCTGCACCTAGCTTTTTACCTCTGCATAAAACTCAATAAATTCATCACAAAAACAAGTCTCAGCCTGAAATAGTTCACAATTTTTTAATGTAAGAGAAAATATCTAGAAAAGAAATGAAGTTCCTGAATTTCATTTGAATTCTTCTCATTTTAAAACATGACTGTAAGTTCCCTCTACCATTACTGAATAGACAATTGTATTCTGGAGCATTTATATAAATGTATATATAAAAACATACAGCTGTTTAAATATATTGCTTTAATATTCCTAAAGACAAACAATTTCATGCATGTTAAGAGTTATCCCCCTTGTGAAAACATAAAATCCAATCTGAGTAGTGAGATGTTGTAAAGAGTTATCCCCCTTGTAAAAAGTACTGATGTAACTTGAAATCCAAAGTCTGATTAATGAGACAAGTGTATAAAATCATCCTATTTAGGGGGATACCTACCATGTCCATTCTTTCCTGAGCACAGATAATGGGGGGTTCCTTGAACATCTTCTTACTCCCGAGGTTTTCCTTTCCAAAGTCCCATTCCTCTTTGAGGTATTCATCATTCAGTTTCTTGGCAAGACGGGCATCATAGTGTGAAAGGAGCTGTTCAAAGTCAGCCAGCTACAAAATAAAATCATAGTGTGAAAGGAGCTGCTCAAAGTCAGTCAGCTACAAAATAAAATCATAGTGTGAAAGGAACTGCTCAAAATCATCCAACTACAAGTACAAAATCAAATCAAAAAGGGGCTACAGTATAAGCTAACTAAATGATCTTGTAGACAGAACTTAGCATGCTCTAAGCTACAAAAATATTTTGGACAAGCTACAATATAAGCAAACTGTATAATCCTGTACATAGGTATTGTACGTAGCATAAACAGTAACCAATATGATTTGAACTCAGATACTACAAACTCATTTAGACCAATTCAGTGACTTGACTGTAGCAATCATAATTATAGTCCAAGTTATATGGTTGTTTTCTTGATGATTAATATGGATACTTTATATATAAATGCTGAACAAAAAGAAACTACACTTTTGTTTCTCTCTTTACTGTTCATTACATATCTAGATATAACACTCCTGAATTGTTTTCTCTTTGGGGCAGGAGTATAACAACACCCTGAGCCCCTTCACATCTACGTTTTTAATGAACCTGTCCTTACCTTATAGAGATCTTTGTCCTTCCCCTGGGGTGCTGTACCATCCTCTGGTTTGTAGTCTTTATAAGTCCCACACCTGAAATGAGGCAATTCCTCCAAACATTCAGAGATTTCATACAATCCTGTTTCTGGAATTTTACCTTTCTCTCGAAAAATTATATGAAAATTCTTGAAAAAATCAAACTGCAATATGTCTTTAACATTTATCTTTTTAGGCTGAAGGTGTGTTCTTTGCATTTTCTCATGAAAAATGTGGGAAATAAAGAATGGTACCTAAGTAAAAGAAACATTTATAACAAAGAACCATAACAAAAACTAGATGAAGCATTGTCTAATAGATTGTTATCTCCTGTTAAAGCTGAATGGGTGTAAACATGATGATAGCATCAACAGTTGTTAAATAGCAAGCTTATCAGACTTCAAAACATACATATATATATATACTCATTATTGACGATGGAAATCAATTTGTACAGATAATGTCAATCTGGTCTTCTCAAACTATGACGTTTTTCTAGCTGCTTTTGTATAGAAGAAATATGCTGCCATGATATGCAATTTGATCAACAATCTTTCATGCTTGAACTGACTTATTAGACACATAACACATGACGCTGAAACCACAAGTCTCTGATGAAACTGTAGCTCCACTGATCTAACCCTTAAACTGACCTGATTTATTAGACACATTACACATGGTGATACTGACATACAAGAGAAACCACAAGTCTCTGATGAAATTGCAGCTCCACTGATCAGATCCTTAAACTGGTATGCTTTAATGAGGTTCTAGATTTTTCTAGGAGATGTAACAAAATGCTCATTTAAATCAGGGAGAAAAGAGGATTTCATTATAATATGAAGGTTCTTCAAATCATTTCAGAGTTCTTTTAGGGACAATTCCTACACATTTCATTACAATAAAAATTAATACACATACAACTGTACCTTGATGAACCTTACTCTTTACTAAGTTTAACTTTATGATCAGACAGGAAAAAGAGCATTTAAAAAATATTTTTAGAAACAGCAATGACACATTTCAATAAAATCAAGATGGATGTACAGATTTTAATCAAACAAGTACTTTGATGTAGTTTACAGCTGCACCTGCTTTTGATCAAATAACGAAAACTGCAGGTGGTGAAGCATTTTGAAATAATCTTAAGTCATAGGAATCATTGCTACATTGTATAATTCTTAAATTTTATAGGGTAAGTATTTTAAAATATTAAATTTCAAGCAGACAGACTGGTGGACAATAGCACCATTAACAATGCATATCATACTGTTTTAGTCTTCCACTAACAAAGCTAGGAAAATTGTACTTTACTTTATAAAATATGCATACATATGCAAAAAAAAAAAAAAAATAATAAAAATAAAATAAAATAAATAAATAAAATGAAATTTAAAAAAAAAAAAAAAAAAAAAAAAAAAAAAAAAAAATTCAGATTTTGTTAACTTCATAATACTATGTAGCATGACAGACTTCAGGTAAGAAAAAGATACTTATCTCTTACAAAACAGATATTTTATGAAGAGTTATCTCTCTTAATTCAGTAACCTAAGTGGTATCACACCACAAGAAAGCTTGATTGAATTACTAAATGCAAGTTTTGTCGTCAAAATGACCTACCCCCAAAAAATTAAATTTTAGATTCTCAAAATGAACCTTCATATGTTTTAACTTACCACAAGATAAGCTCAAGGTACTCAGATAACTGGATGCGAGTTTTGTCTTCAAAATGAACCTTCATATGCTTTAATCTGTGCATTAGCTTCATTGGAGCAATGGATCGACCACACATCTAAAATACAAAGTTAAGCCAGATTTAATACAGCATGAAAGCTGAAAGTTTATTTTTATTTTTACTGTACACAGTCTGTAGCTATCGCACACTGAGGAATTAATCTAGTGAATGAAATATACAATGTCCTCATTTACAAGGACCGTAACAGCTAGTTTTAATACAAAAAAATTCTTCTTTTACAAGATTGAAATCAAGGAAACAAGATGACCTGTTGTAATCTAATTATAGTTGAAAATTAAGTGGAATGACTAAACTTTGATTTTTTGATTATCCCACACTTCAACAACTGCAGCTGCTTATATAAAACTTGATCATATACTCATACAAGATGTAATTATGCTCTGCCCTGAATATGGCCAGGGCATATAGAGTTTGTCATGTCCGTCTTCTATCCTTTCATTGCGCTTTGCATTTAGCTCAGTTCAAAGCTAAGTTTTTAAGAAATTATTCAAGATATTTTTTCAATCTTCATATGCTGATACATACTGAAGTAAGTTATTCAAATGCATTAACATTTTTTGACCTTGACCTTTCCTTTGACCTTGACCTGACTTTTCTTAATTACTGTTTAGCTCAGTTTGAAATAAACCATTCATTGACAAGATAGTGTTATCAAACTTCATCTGCTGATACATACTGATGTAAGCTATTCAACTGCATCAACATTTTTTGACCTTGACCTTTGCTTTGACCTTGCCATCACTTTACTTAAATTAGTGTTTAGCTCATTTTTGAATAAACCATTCAAGATATTTTAATCATACTTAATATATTGATACATATTAGTGAGCGCTATTCAACTGCACCAAAAACTTTTGACCTTGAACTTTCCTGTGATCTTGACATCATTTTTCTTAAATTTGCAATTTTGCTTAGTTTTAAAGAAACCATTTAAGATATATTTATGTAAGCTTATGCTCTTATACATAATTTGGTGAGAATTTATCATCTACAGTGTATATCCAATTTTTTAGATTTCAATTTTAAAGAAACTATTCAAGATATTCTCATCAAACTTCATACAATTTTTCATGTTGCATTACTAATATCCCCCTGGAGGGGCATTTACATGTCCTATGTACATAATTCTAGTTTTTTTGTACTGTTTGATATATACAATATATAAACTAACAGTTCCTTGAAAGTTATTTTACATATCACTTGCTCATTTAGTTTCTATCCCACACTTAAGTGCCTTAGGCTGATGACTTGAAAAAACTAGTAAAATCTATACCTACACTACATGATGATGCTTAACATTTAATTAATTTTGTTAATTGCAGCTTGATATTCTATGGAAAATATATATATATTTTTTTTACAGAGTACAATATATTTCTACGTTAAAAAATTTGAACTGTTGAAGAATATACTTGACTTAACTTGCATGAATATGCGGGGCAATCTATCACAATTGCCAAAAAAGCAAGCTTGCAAAAGGCAAGTCCTATATATATATACATACTGTTTGCAGAACAAATAAAGGTCAACCTCTTCCTTTGTAAGGTTTTGACATTCCGTATATCAACAAAAGGGTGGTGATATCAAATATAAAATATAATCAAAAATGTCTCCTGTGTTTGATAAATCTATTCCTTAGCTATGGAGAACTGACACGTTTGTAGAATCATTGCAAAGTTTACGAACATTTGACACCATGTTTTCGTGGCTATTATGATGGTTGTATTCATTCTTTCTGAACTCGTTAATTTAACATTAACAACATATGAAATGATTTCAGTGAATTGATTTATACTGGCCTTTCAAATTTTAATGATTTATTGCTTATAATAAAATTAATGGAAGAATAGAGGATTTCAAAATATCCTTCTACATAATGGATACAAGAATATACCCACTCCATCGCAAACAATTTCTAAAACAAACACAGAATACAATTGACAGAAATGGGTTTTAACTTGGGAACAAAACAATATTGGAAACATCAATAAAATTTGATATATTCCTGTACTATTTATGGATTGACTGCTAAATTCACAATTCTAAAATAGACTGTTAGCACATATACATACTGTAGATCACTAAACTTTTGCGACACCTTCTTTTCGTGAGATAGCTATTTGGTATTTATTAATGAGACAAAAATTTCGTGAATTGCGATTCCTGTTGTTTATAATCCTTAACAATACAAATATACGCAAGAATAAAATTTTCGTGAGTAGACAGCTCGCGTAATTAAGCGAAAATAAAGTTCTAGCGAATAAAAAGTAATTTATAGTACACGAATTGTGTGCAATGTTTTTGGGCTGATGTACATTGTACAATTTTTTTGTTAAACGTAATTTGCTACTGGTCCATTTTATTAGTCTGAGAAAATGTTGATTTGTTAATATATTCTTCTGAGGTTTATACCCAAACATGAGGATGAGTCCATTAATATGTATGTGTTACATATATGGTTTCATATATGGACCTTAATTTAATATGGATTAACAGTAAGCCGGCCATCATAAGATTTTTTCATGTTTCCTCTTTTAAATACATTTACCATCCATACAGGGAACATCGATGCTTTATGAGGCCTAATGTCTAAAAGACTTTATTTTCAATCCCAAACAGGTATACAACCACATGCAGGTCTGGTTGCAATGCTTCACATACCAAAGCATTTGTCCTCTTACTTTACAATAACCTAACCTCACATAATATGAAAATATTTAACAAATATGATTTCTAATTGGGTTCTTCAAAGACTGCTTTACCATTTGGTAATATAAAAACATGTTTAAAAAATCAGCTAAATGCACAGTATGTTCCTTTATTTCTTGGCTAATTATTAAGTGACAACCCTTATTCCTGATTTCTAGATTTTTGGGTTCCTATCAGATCTAACACTGTCCACTTATAATTTGTCTAGTGCTTTATAGGGGCCCTAACGCTTCTATATTTGTCTTCCTTATACATAAACTTCTCTTTGAAAGCTCAACAAATATTTGTTTGGTATAAAATAAACACCCATAATAAATTTAACAACAATCATTTACATGATACAGTATGTACCTAGTACACTTGGTCCTTTGTGATTTAAGAGAGCACATATTTGTCACTGTCCAACAGATTTTTTTTCGCAGTTTAATTCATTTGAAGCTAAATGGCTTTTCTGTTTCCATGAGTGAGAGAACTTTGCCAACCAATATAAACTATAGACTGACTTCTCAGTAGAATATTAAATTATACAACAGCATCTTCAGATCAATTATTCCATTGAAATCTTATTAATATTTTCTTTACCCTCCAATTATGACGCACTTTAAAGTCAGATATCGAATTACGAGAACCAATGAAAGAAGTATTTGATCTCTTTGAGGTACTGCATTTACAAAACTCACGATAGATAATATATAGATAATATCAATCTTATATCTAAGTAAAAATGGATCATTACCTCTCAAAATCTGAAAAAATCAACACGTCAAACAATTTTGTTCTCAGTGCACATATATGCAAAAGACGATGCACTCACGAAGTATGAGTACAGGGTAAATTCTAAGCAGATATCATGGTGCTAATGTATGGATGATCAAGCTTCGAGAAGGTGAATTATAACTGTTTGGGCTGTCATAAATTTGTGCGAAAAATCGTTAACAAAGAAATGTAAATATCTGCATGGTGGTTACATAATACGTATTGTAGATATTGAACTATAGAGTCATCTCAATCTTGTTTAATTAGTTCTTTGGTGTTAAACTGTCTGTCAAATAGTCCATAAATGATACCAGCCCTGATATAAATGTGCAATTTTATCTTTTCTTTTGAGAGAGAAGTGCCAAGACAATTGTTTAAACAAGAATGTGGTTATTCTAAATATCCAATCAATAAAAAAAATTAAAAAAAAAACAAGAAACAAAATGAATACACAGAAGCATGAGAAGTTTATTGAATAAAAGTATTATTAAAATCTATAAAATAACGGAATTTCATAACAGTAATCTGACCTTCTCAACAGGGGCAGACTAAGAAAACAGACAAATTTAATTAAATAGAAAAAAATATAAACAGGTGATAAGCTCCTGCTGAACTGCCATACAAGAGTCTTAATCACCATGCTCCCTGCTGTTGATACGAAGCAGGGACAAGAATTTCTATTAAATATCCCAGGTGACCATATCAATAGCACACATGCATTTTCAGCTTTTATTACAATCACTTTCACATACAAGTTTAAAGTGCCCAAGGAAGGAATATGTGAATTAACATGAATACAAGATTACGTTTTCTTAAACAATCCTGCATTTGCATGACAGGTTAATGCAATGCTGATAACGGAAAAAGAAAAAAAGTGAAAAAATCAATCTTTTGAATTTACTTTAAGATTTTTTGACTTCAAACATTTCATTTACCAAAGACTTAATGAAAATCCTCCATTGCTGCAATAGATTTAACAGTTCAGAAGACATTTTCATATGTACGAAGAAAGACACCAAAGCCACGTTTTTATCAATATTAAAATGAAATCCTACATTATTATACAAGGATTAAGAACTTATTGACATTTTTCTATTTGAAGCTATTGAATGCCAAGATAATTAAAATGATTCTCTTGTCAACCTATCAACAAACTTTGATTCTAAGGATGAAGGTAGAGATTTTAAAACTTGAAAGATCATATTTTCACTGTAGAGATACCAACCCCTTAGAAACATTTAAACAAAGTAAAGAATAAATTTCCCAGAACTGAAGTCACAGGAGTTTTCCCAAAACAGACATACTCTGAGTGATGCACTATATTGTTAAGCAATCAAGTCCGTAAAAAAAAGCCATTGTCACAGTTAACTGATACAAAGTTTCGGCTGTTTCAGTATGTGGTATTCTATGTCTTTTGTATTGATTTATGTTTTATAAAGTCTGAAAGTAAATCAAATGATTTTGTGGTGTTTTGTCCTACCACAAACAACAACAGTACAACTGCTGCAGTAATGACAAAGCTATTCATAGTCATCTGTGACTCTTGAAGGTCAACCGGAATCTTCCCAGGACCTACCTTAATACTGCTGAGTAGAATCTCCTGGTCAATCAACAGTCCCTTCATGTCAAACTGTTCAAATGCCTGGTAGGCCACTCTGATGTTATAAAGCTCCTCAAACCTACAAAAGTACAGCAACATAAAACAGACATACTGTAAACCTAAAACAGAGATACTGTAAGCCTAAAACAGACATTCTGTAAACCTAAAACAGACATACTGTACACATAAAACAGACATACTGTAAACCTAAAACAGACATACTTTAAACCTAAAACAGACATACTGTAAACCTAAAACAGACATACTTTAAACCTAAAACAGACATACTGTAAACCTAAAACAAACATATACTGTAAACCTAAAACAGACATACTGTAAACCTTAAACAGACATACTGTAAACCTAAAACAGACATACTGTAAACCTAAAACAAACATATACTGTAAACATAAAACAGACATACTATAAACATAAAACAGATAAATACTGTAAATGTAAAACAGACATACTGTAAACATAAAATAGTTACATAAAAAAGTATTTTACTACAGACTTACCAATGGAAATACATGTACAACTTACTTAGTAATTATAAGTAAGTTTACTCAGATACCCACAGGAAGGTTTTTTTTCTATTTCAATTTTTAAAAGTGTGTTGAGACAGTAATCTTATTTAAACAGTGATTTGAGGAAAACCATAAGTCTCTGATGAGACTGTAGCTCTAGTGGTTTGTACATATAACAAAGGGAGAGAAAAGCAGCACTTGGACTTGAAAATGCAACAGCATTAAATAGAATAATGATCCTTGGTTTAGCCTCTTTTTGTCTTAAGATTTACTGCAATCAGACTAAAACTGTAGGATTATAAGTAGTCTTTTGAAAGAATTTAACAGAAAATTCTATTTTAATTACCATGGTAACATCAAAATAAAAAAAATGATAAAGACAATTATGTATCTCGGTGTAATCTACTTGTGTGCTAAGTACATGTATATTAAAATCAGACCAAAACTGTAGGAGGAGAAGCGTTTATAAGAAATTTCTATTTTAAGTGACCATGGCAACACTATTCATTGAAAAGATTTATGAAAAACTCTTATCTATGACAATATGATTTTATTTTATAAATAAAGCCCTTTCCAAGCTTAAGAAAGCATAATATTTGTCTAGATCATGAGATATCTGGTAAAATAAGACTTTTGACACCTCCTTTAAGTATGTTTAATAAGGGAGTAAAGTAATTGAAGCCCCACTAATATTTGTCTAGATCACGAGTTAACAGGAAAAATGATCCTCATTGACATCCACTTAGTTTATCTAATAAAGGTGTGAAGTGTTAGATTGAAGACTTTTTAGTGACTTGCACACTTCAGAAATGAGTTGGGTAAACTTCAGGTCATTTCACTCTATAAATTAATCCAGATAAAGTCTGGTAACTGTGGATTAACTCAGAATCCACACTGGGCTACCATGACAACTATGACATCATTATTTCACATTAAGTTAACCTAGCTGCAATAGATTTGCAGTGGATTCAATAATCCAGGTTATCTCTGGATTAACTTAACTCGGTGTGTACCTGGTCCATTGTGGACCAGGCTTTATGTAAATGTAGCTTGATTTAAACTACATTCATACTGAGTTAACAGTTATGCATAATAACAAAAATTGTGCATAAATTTAATCCTGAATGATGGTTGTATATATCATCACTTCATGATAATGCAATGCTATGGTACATGTAATATTGTAATATTTTCAAAAAATTGCTAGTAGACACAATGTAAATTAAATATTGTGGGTTAAGTTAATCCAGTTCAAGCTGATCTGGGTTAACCTAACCTGTGGACCAGCCCTAAAAGATATGTTGCCTGAGGACACACAATATTGAAGATGACTATGAATACTTACATGAAGGTGAATGATTAGGAAGTACAGACACTTACATGATGGCAGAATGAGAGAGAGGTACAGATATTTTTGTGATGCAAAATGACTGAGGCAGCACAGGCACTAATGTGATGGCAGAATGACTTAGGAAGTAAAGACGCTATTAAATGTAATGGTCAAGACACGTGATGGCAGAATGACTGAGGAAGTACAGATACTATTGTAATGGCTTAGACACTTACGTGATGGCAGAATGACTGAAGAAGTACAGAGAGTATTGTAATGGCTTAGACACATACATGATGGCAGAATGATATTGTAATGGCTTAGACACTTACATGATGGTAGAATGATATTGTAATGGCTTAGACACTTATGTGATGGCAGAATGACTTAGGAGTACAGATACTATTGTAATGGCCGAGAACTTACATGATGGCTGAGTGACTGAGGAAGTACAGATACTACCGGTATTGTAATATGGCTTAGACACTTACATGATGGCAGAATGACTGAGGAAGTACAGATACTATTGTAATAACTTAGACACTTACATGATGGCAGAATGACTGAGGAAATACAGATACTAATTTGTAATGGTCTAGACACTTACGTGATGGCTGAATGACTTAGGAAGTAGAGACTTTTTCTGACAACATTCATGTTCCAGTCTCCGGAGTGGAGGTTACAGGTTCTGTGGAGTGCCCTCTCCAGCAATCGATGGTCCACCATCTTGTATGCCTCCTACAAACAAAAAACATGGGTCATCAAAGACAATGAGTAAAGTCTAACACTTAATGAAGATTCTGGTAATGTGCATCCTAATCCTTAGAGGCAACATTCATGCACATTTGGTCCAGTTGGCACTGAATGGAACTGCTCCAAATCTTCAACAGCTCAACTGTACTGAGAATACACATCAGATAGAACATCTGAAGGAGGTCTGGTAGTGTGCATTCTTAAATGCAACATCCATGCAAGTTTGGATCAGGTGAGGCTATTAATAGTTACTTGGAAATAGACCTGCTCCAAAATGAACCTGTGCAATTATGTAGAAAATTTAGGTAAGATACAGCATCCAAAGCATATTTGGTGGAGTGCACACCTAAATGTAACATCCAAGCAAGTTAAGCCAGAATAAGACTATTGAATTCCTAATGATGAATCTGCTCCAAAACCTTTAACCTGTTCAATCACCTGGAAAATGTAGTCTGACCTAAGTTAGATGAAGCATCCATGCAAGTTTGGTCAGAGTAGATCTTATAGTTACATGGGAATGAACCTCCTCCAAAAAGTTTCAAGGCTACCTAAAAAGTTCAGTCATATAGGCTACTATCACATGAATGTCAAATATTCTATACTTTGTGCCCATGAGAAATGGATTTCTTTATAAACAATAGGCAGCATAAAACATAGGTAATCAGAGATTACAGAGCTCACCTCAACGAATGTTGTCTTAAAGTAAGGCAAAGTCCCACACTAAACTAATAATCTAGGTGTGTGCATCCCTAGATGCAACATTTATGCAATTTTGGTCTGATAGGGCTTGCAGTTACTTGGGAATAGACTTATCTGAAAACTTAAAACTAGTCACTCATCCAGAAAATGTAAGTCAAATCCAGCATCCGAAGCAAGTTTTGAGATTGTTCATCCCTTGATGCATCATCCATGCAAGTTTGGTTCAGATAGACCTTATAGTTACTTGGAAATGACATCTGCTCCAAAAACTTTAACCTGGTTACTCATCCAGAAAATATAGGTCAGATCCAGCATCCGAAGCAAGTTCAGTAGTGTACATCCTTAGATGTATCATCCATGCAAGTTCGGTCAATATAGGGTTTATAAATACTTGGAAATGACATCTGCTCCAAAAACTTTAACCTGGTCACTCATCCAGAAAATATAGGTCAGATTCAGCATCCGAAGCAAGTCCAGTAGTGTGCATCCTTAAATGTATCATCCATGCAAGTTTGGTCAATATAGGGCTAATAGTTACTTGGAAATGAGACCTGCTCCAAAAACTTGAACCTGCTCCAAAAACTTGAACCTGCTCCAAAACCATTAACCTGGTCATTCTTTAGCTGAAATTGCAGCATCTTAAACCTTGACTGGTACAATGAAACACACTAGAAGCATCCTCCATGCATCTCTGACTAATATAGGCCCTAGAAGTACTTGAAAAGAAAACTGCTCCAAAAACCTTAACCTGGGACGCCGACACCAATGCCGAGGGTATTACATAAGCTCCCCCAACTTCGTTGAGGTGAGCTAAAAATCGCAAATTATTTTCACAAACTTTTGAATTAAAGGTGCTATGGGCACCTGTATCCTTTGCTTCTGTCTTATGATGTTTCTGCCTTATGTTTTTACAAACTTACCTTGAGACTAAGGCCATGTTCTTCAATGACCAACTCTGCCCCATTGACATTCTTCTTAAAGAGATCCACAGGGTACTGCAAGATAATCATAATAAGGTTACAGAGAACTTAAGTATAAAAAATATAAAAACTGAAGATAACAGTGATCTATCTCATGTCAATTCATGAACATCCTAGGGCAGAAACATGGACCCCTGGAAACAACAGAGGTGGGATCAGGTGCCCAGGAGAATTAAGCATCCCCTGTCAACCCATCATACCCAACTTGAGCCACCTATTTTGATCAGGTAATGGAGTAATTATAAGTCATTATAACACACAACAGAATTTGCTGAATTCTGACTTTAAACATTTATTAATAAGATACATGTAGATGAACACCGAGAATGGTAATATAGACATGTAAGCTATTACATGTAAATGTATTTAAAAAAATTGTTCAGAGTTTTGAAAAAATCCTAGGCTATAAAAAAAAAGAAGAAAAAATTGAAATCACAATATCTATTTTACTGAAACAGATTTTTAATTAAGAAGCTTAAAACAAGACATTCTGATTCATAAAAATGATGTTTTCTCTTCTCAAAAGTGCAACTTGACACAATTTAACAATTGAAGGTCACTTTTGCACATTACATTGTCAAAGAACTTTAAATTACTAATGCAGAAACAAGCTCTCTAAAATCAATCATATTAGACAAAAGACATTGAAGTATACCCTTACATTTGTCAATCATGATTGTTTTATGAAGGTTGGTACCCACTCAATCAGTGATCGGGGAAAGAACATAAAGGGGTGGGCAATGGAGGATTCTAGACAGGTGTCTGAACCAAGCACCCCGAGACAACTTTGATGTGAATTATCATGTGTTATAAATCTGCCAAAACAATTAGCTTCCCTTAAGCCCTGTGTCAATGTTTGATCACACGAACTGGCCATTTATTTCATATACTGCACATTGTGTACACAGGAAAGTGCACATTAATCTGATGTAAAAAGAGATTCCATTCCATATGTATACATCTCCCTTGTCTTCATATTACATGTATCACATAATTAGTCTCATTTCCATACACATTGATCATATATAAAGTACAAAGTCCAATATCAGAATGAATTCTTCACCCATGCTTTATTTTTTTTTCTGTTTGAAAATATTCAAAAAATATTCAACTAATACTACAGTTAATTGTTATACATGTATTTTTACATATTGTAACATTTACTCTGTAACTTATATCAAGGAGGTGTGTGGCCTTATTCACTTGAAACAACTATGAAAGGTTGATAGATTGAATGTTTGCAGTTTTAAGTCGATCCTAGCAAGATTATCTCACTCATATGAGATGGTACTAGATACCAGTGAAAGGATCCAAATTTAGACCTTACTCGGCACTCAGAGCAAATGAGCAGTGAGGATTCTTTAGCATGCCAATGCCTGCCGTGACACAGGGCCTCAGTTTTTAAGGTCTCATCAGAAAAATCTGCAACTTTGACTCAAGGTGCCAAGAGATTCGGGAAGAAACAGCTGCTACCTATTCTACGTTGACTTAGGTTTGTTGTGATGGGGGCTTGAACCCACAACTTTCCGATCATGGAGTGAGTGCTCTACCGAATGAGCTACCAGTCTTTATGCTCTACCAACAGAGCTATCTGGCAACCGACAATTGAATGTCTGACTGTCAAGTTCCTCCCTCCTTTAAGATCTTTGGCCCCAAAGACACCAACCCAGGTTCTTCCCTGGCAGGTCTTTCACCTGTTATGTACAGGGCATAGCATGGCAACAAATGTAACAGGAAAGGAAAAAAGTGTGCCGGACCAGACCAGGATATGAGATTCCCTGAACCTCCAGTCAGGCGCTCTACCAACTGAGCTATCTGGCCAACGGCGATCGAACCTGTCTGACTGTCATAAAGAATATGTCAAAGACAGACACTATATCTTACTGACAGACTTGTAATAAGCTAAGAATTGGACTAAATTCTGTCCAGAATGTCGAGTCACACAAACAAAATGTAGGTCAAATGCAGCCTCTTGAACACTGCATCAAACTTAGTATCCACAGATACATCTAAGCTGCAAGTTTGCTTTGGACATCACTTGAAATAAGCCAGAGAGTGACCTAAATGCTGGGTGGGCTTAATATTGGGTTTGACCATTTTACCAATTTGAAAGTCACTGGCAGACTTGTCAAAATTTTGAAATCACTGTCAGACATTTGGTCTGAAAAAAAAAAAAAGAAAGTAAAATGTTCCGACAGATGGACAAAGTTTTATCAGACCAGATACATGTACATGTACCTTATTTTGATGCTGAGAAAGGAAAAAAAATAACTGCACAAAAATGCCCTTTATTATTTTCAACAGCCTTCAGTCTCAAAAGTTTCTTTTCTTGGATAGAGAGCCTTTAATCAGAGAAATAAATGACGTTATTATGTATTGCTGTAACAAATTTAATCGACCATCGTCACCATGCGCCATCTCTGCTATTTTTGTGACCTTCACCTGCGCATCCCAATATTTTTAAAATTTGCGTCATGCTCAATTTTTTTCAAATGGTCATTTGGACCCACGTCTTCAAAGTTATTGGTCCAGACAAATTTTTACCGGCCTTGTGGACATGCAGGACCGACGATTTTCAACAAATCTGCACTGGGGCACAAAATGTAGGTCATGTGCAGCAACAAAAGTATGTCACTTCATTGCAGGAGGTATAAAATCATGAATCATCTTTAAATCAATTAAATTTTCCTTCAAAAATTTAATCTGCTAAAAAGAAGATTAAGCACAATAATATGCAGATGTTTAATAAATTAATAAAGTCATTAGGGCTAATCCTTTAGTTTATAGGGATTAAACTGCACATGTTTTATAATGACTGTACATATTACCACCACTGCAGACTGTCCTGTATATAACACACCTATTGTCCTGCTAGAGGTAGAAGATTAACTCTGCCTTGTTCCTGATGTAGACTTACACTCGGACACTTAAGACGATTTAATTTCGTAGTGTTTATATTTAATCATATCAAGTGATAATCAAGTTTTTATGTTAGTTTTAAAACAGGTTGACCTCCAGTTGATTTTGGATAAGTACTAATTCACTTTAAATGAATTAAAAAAAAAATTATAGGCTTTTCCAATGATTAAAATCTTAACTATTAAAAAAGAAAAACTTAGTCTACATCCACAAAACTTCAAATGTATAAATATACCTTAAATCCATTTAAAAACAACTAAAGCTGAATATAATGACTTTATTATATTTATTTATACATTAAAATATGCAGTGAGAAAAATTAAGATTAGCTCTGTTCTAGATCTGCTACGCCTATTAAGCAGCCTTATAAAATACTGGACATATACATGTACTTCAAAATTTAAAAATTACAGTCGAGTCACATTAATCCAGACCTTTGTGTTACTGAGCAGATTGTCAAGATAAATGAAGAATCCAGACTAATGAAACATACTTTGTATATTCAAGTATAAATTGTTCGCCACAAATGTAATCCAAAAGGTGAAGTGTCCAGATAATTAGCATCTTGATTAACAAGACTCCACTGCAGATTCTAGATCTGTACTTATATACATGCTCTGATAAAAAACATATACTTACTCCCAGAGCTCGGGCTAAGCATCTGAAAAATAAAGTAAAATATTTAATTATAATCAAATTTGGTTGTAACATGCTATTTGATTGGGTTAGAAAAATTAAGTTTATTCTGCATAACCTTTATGTAGCTATGTTGCCTTTGTCACTTTATGATTTGCATCCAAAATGTATCAATCAACTTGCCATTATGTTTAAATTTTGTACATTTTTATGCCATTTTTGTCTGGGTTGGAACAGTTTATGCTTTTTTATAATTTAATTGTTTTGTTGTATATATAAAGCTTAAGCATAAACTTACTAACTGCCCTAACCCAGGTAATAACTTAATGTATAACTTAATGTGTAACTTTTATATTCATTCCTTAAATAAAATAATTGACAAATAAAATGGAAGTCAACATAAAGTAATGAAGAAATAAAATCTTTTTAAAAAGTTAATTATCTCAGTTTTAATCTATATTTCATACTAACTTTTCCAATAAATGTACGACAACACAACACAGTAATTGGGATCCCTTCCATTAATTAGAATCTGTAGAAGTTATTTTTCAAATGGAAGAATGTATTGATTTTCCTATGAACAATATTCTTTTAAAGTTCTGGATAAATTATAAAAATAATACTACAAATATAATTAATATTAAATCAATAAATTGATTATGATACACATATATATTGAAATACTAGCTGTCATTAAGTTTCAGAGATAAATATATGAACAAATTAAGATAGATATAATGCAACAGAATCAATGCAATGAAGAAAAACTGCATATTTCTGTTAGTATTTACTATGTCTTTATTAATCCATATTTATATAACATAAGGAATATTAATTCCAGTCTTATAATTTCAAAAAAAAAAAAACTGAAATCTAAACTCAGCTGATTTAAAATCCAACATACATGGAACAGATGTAGTTTTAGTACTAAAACAATTATACTTATAGTACCATATAATTCAACAGTCAAGTTCAAATTATAAATGAAAAGAAAAATCAATTTATTAGCAACTTACCCTAATTCTTCCCATGTAAAAAATCCTCTGAATTTGGGAAACTTTAAATGAAACATTTCCTCTCACGCCCTCATCTTTAACTGAATCCTCCAACAGTTACATCCACAAATTTAAATTGACCGGTTACCACATAGCTCAGCGACAGTACACAAGGCTGTTACATTTTCCACCCTGAGTGGGCCGTTCATTGCCATTTTTACTGTTACTTATCTTAAATGTTTCGCTGTTTTAGATTCTATTCAAAACTTCTGAAGTTTGCAAATATTTATAGCTTGTAGGGCCATAACAATACCTCTGAAATCCTTAGTAAATCAGGGGACCTTTAAATCTTACTATATGGGACCAATAGTTTGTATGAATTAATGGATTTAAATTAAGATATGGTTGGATTAAATACTTAAGAAATTCACTGCACGCCTTTTTTCATTTAAATGTTCTGCCATTTGATAATACAGATATGACAGTTTTTACACCATTAAGTTTACAACAATAATAAATCTCTCATAATTCACTACTTTGATTTTTCTTGCATTTAAAAAGAAACTATCAGTTCTTCAAAAACTATGACAAAAAAATTCACTTTGAATTTCCTGTCTTGCTTATGATAAAACCAGTTCTTTACGTTATTTTCCTCGTAAAAATTATTGATCATGGTTTTGAATAGATATGCAAAAGAGCATTCTTAGGACTTTCTTTCTTCACTTGCAATGACTTTCAAATTAAAAAAATCTAAAAAGGAAAATTCCAATCACCATCCTACCAGAAAAATCAATTCACGGGGATCTATAAGGATCAATTCTGACTTTTACCAAAAGTTTTATCACCCCTGGACAACAAAATAACCTTCTCTTCACATAAAACCAGTCACTGCAAACAGCATAGGTGAATAGTCATTAAGGAAACCAATGGAAAATTAGACATAAATATCCAACAAAAACAACACTGGAGTCACACTAAAATGTGAAGAGATTAGTACCCAAGTAACGGTCCCCGTCTATACCAAGTTCTAATGGAAGTACGCTATTACAATTGATTCATCTAAGGTAGAGGTTAACATTGTGCTTAGAGCCCATTTCTGGTAAATTAAACATTCAAACACTAGATATACAATTAATCAATGTCTAATCTACCATGCTTGATAAACGCATAGAAGACTCCAGATCAGTTTGGTACTGTAAAGGCTTACACGAGCTATTAATTATGATTTGTAATCCGGAACCTTTTGGTATGTAATGACACTGATCAAATTTAGGCAGCATTGAGTATCATTTCATCAAAACTAGGTAAAATTTGGCTCATAATTAAATAAACATCTATAAACAGCGATAAACAGCCAGTCCCAAAATTTAATGGAAAGTTAAACCTATATACTTTAGAAGAACAAACCGATCAAACAAAATATATACATTACTTAGACTACAAAACAATATGGGGCTTGTGGGGGAAATTATGCAATAATGTTTCATGTGACAACATTAAACCTGTGGACAGATATACTTGAAAATGAGATTTATTTATGGAAAATGCACTTAAACTTTCGCCAAAATTTAATACACATGAAGTGTGCAAATTCTTGAAACTTAATCACTTAATTGAATTCAATCTTTCTTTGCCATACAAAGGAATCTTGTTCCAGCAATTTCTACCTAAAGCATCATTTAAAAGTGACATTTTACTCCTAAATAACAATGAAATATCTATCCATGCTGATCGAATCAATAACAAACACTCAAAAATAAAAAAATCAACTATAGAGGAATCTTTGCACCAAATGAAATTGGACCGTCATAAAATCAGCCTGTGGTCGTCTGTCTTATCAATTATAGATTTGTATCTGACACACCCCAGTATTGACTGATAAATATCAAAATCGTGCTGTCTGCCATATAATTTATCCTCAATCAATCTAATTAAGACAAAAGAACATAATCAATATTTACGTATACCTCAAAATAGCAATCTGCACTACTGCACAATGATCAGGATTGATTCCTGATCTTAGAAACATTTAACCCAACATCATACCGTCAAGTTCAAGCTAACAATGTGTAGCATTCAGGTATCAATAAAAAACACATGTACAATTTTTAAAACCAAATTGTAGGAATCTTTATAAGTGTCATGACATGACAAAATATATCAAAGTATGACCTTGGGAAAACAGCTAATAAATGAGGTATGACACATTAAACAAAATGATAAAATGTGGAGGACTATTTTTTTTTGTGTGTGTACCCTCCTGTGTGTCTAGGTAGACGAAAGTTTAACGCTAAACAGGTGCTTGTTTACAGCAAAAGAAAGATGGCATTTCAATTATTAAAGTCAACAAAGGCCTATAAAAAAATCAAATTTATCATTCCACATTATGTACCTTTTGAAAAGATGCATGATTCTAAGACATTTGAGCTGTAGGTGATGAAAGGAGAAAGTTATCAAGAATATAAAAGTGAAAAGTAGTGCATTCACCGACTACATACTTTGACAAAGAGTTTACAACAAGACTACCAGCTGATTCCTACATAACCTTACTGTATATTTTATCTGCAAACTTTTTTCCCCCAAAAGTATAAAAACTTCCTTATACCCATCCAGTACAATTTGCTGAGATAAAACATTATTTCTTCTATAGTCTGCAGAGTACATCTTTTTCTCTCTCTCTCCCACATAGTTGTAAGGTTTCAATTAAGAAATATTCCCACTTCTCAATAAAGAAGGGTACATAATGGCTGTAAAAATAATGTCCTTAATAACATTGAAAAAAAATTACATAGATAAAGTGAGTAAAACATGTTTTATTCTCAATTTATAACTATCTGAGCAATGAGTAAGCAAGTGGGAGATTTTACAATACACAAAAAGTTTACATTGAATAAAGACGTATCAAAATGCTTTTGAAAAATAATCAGCAATTCTTCAACTAGATGTAAATACAACTTGTTTCACAACATACATTTACTTGTATATACTTGTATATACCAACTGTGAAGTTTTTAGTTAAAACATTTCATGCACATGTTTGATTGAAGTGGATTAGGTTCATTCTACATACCAGTATCAGGTAGACAAATTTCAGCAGCAACATATAAATTATTTTTTTTCTTCTTCTATCAAAAAAGGATATAAAAAAATATAGAAAATAATTAAAAAATGTTGTCTCCAAAACACCTCGAAAGAAAAATTGAGGGTTAATCTATTCCATTGATACAGAAGTTACAACCAAATATGGTTTGTACACATTTAACTTGTCCTGCATAAAAGTAGATAATTGAATATATGTTTTTAATATATTTAATACTGCTATATACCCTTTAAGTGTGGAACATCCTTTTAAATATTATACATACAATGAAAAAGATTTTTTTTTGTCTAGAACTCATTCCTACAGATTAAGGTATTGAGTATATGTCACAGGTAAAGATCTATCTTTTTGTTCAGAAAAACTAAAATATGATTATACCTGGAAGTGCAATAATTATCATAAAGCAAATCTGTTCAGATTTGAATCCCCCCCCCCCCTTTCACATACATCTAGACTGAAATGATAGTGTAACAAGAGTTGTCTTTCCTTGTTTAAAAATCAAATCCAAGTGAAAGTTTACTGAAAGATGATCCATTTCAGAAATGTAGTGATATGTATGGTAATTAAAAAAAAGTCCTTTGTATGTGATTAAATTCTAAGAGTACATACCCAGGTACTTATTGGTTTTAATATTGTTATCAGAGAATTTCTACTTTTTTACAGACATCTGCACTATTTTTTTAATGTGTCCATGAACATCAACATTTTAAAAAATTCATGTTAATACATTTAAAATAGTCCATACCAAAAAGATTAAAAAAGAGCCCACTACCTTAATATAAAAGCACTATACAACCAAGATGCATATAAAGTAAAAAAATCATTTGCCCTAATTGAAATAATCATGTAAATGGATATTAAATTGCAAAATAGCATACTGACTAACAACAATGGAATGTATGAAAGGGAAAATTTGCAAACAATGGAAAAATTTTAATATTAGATACTAGCTACAGGAAAGACCATAGTTAACAAATGGAAACACATCCTTAATTTTTAAACCAAAAGAAAGATAAGATTAACAAATACATGTAGATACATCTCCTGATCTATGATACATTACAAGGTAACATTCCTGTTAGTGGCAGGGTGATATATATATATTGCACTTGTTAATTTCACTACATGCTTGTTTCATAATACATATCTACAAGTTTTCCTGGGAAAGAGAGGAGAATGGGCGTAAAATGATTCCAGCTGTTTTGTTTTGTTCAAAGATATCAACGAAATTTTTAAGAAATTTCAACACTTGTGAATATTCATATAATTACATGTGCCATGTTTCTCTGGACAAATTAATTAATTGTAACTGTATAGTATCACGAAGACAAGCTCTTTACAATATAATTAATTGTGTTGATTCATCTCCAATAAATAATTTTACTAAAACATCCTCCTTCACAATGAAAACTTTTCATAAAGTGAAAGAGTGATGACCCTTGTTGATATTTCTTGCATGTAAATAAATTTTGCTATTACAAAAAAAATGGGCATTTGCTTGGTGAAAGATAAGCTGGAAATTTACAAATAATTCATTAATTCTCTCTTAAAATCTTTAAGCAATGCATTGATGTATATGACTAACTGTTAATTAATAATGTTTCATTATATATAGTGTACCAGTACAAAGAAACACTACACATCTTCTACCTGATAATCAAGGTGTAAATGCAAGTTGAGTTACAATAGTTTACATCTATCTCTGGCTAATTATCACAGAAAGCTTGAAAGCACCACACTATAATCCAAGCCATACAAAGTCTAATGTCCATCCGCTATAGGATGCCACAGCTGTCACATTCAAAATCAACCAATCTAATAATCTCAGGCTGAAAAATCATTACTATCAGTTGTAAAACATGAAAAATTCATAATGCAAAGACATACCTTTCCAATAAACATCATAAATAACAGAGCTACCCTTTATCACAAAGTAAAAAAATTAATGGAATATCTAATTAATAACTAAAAGTTGTACTCTCTCAACATTATGCAAATGACTGAAGAACAAAACCTAAATGTACATGTACAGTGTATGTCTACCTTGTTTTTGATTTATGTTCTAGAATACCAAATATTAAAATGAATACACATATAAATATACAAGGATAATTTAGGTACACAGTAAAACTTGGTCATAACGAACTCCCGGAGACCTGCAAATTTACTTCACTATTATCTATATCTGTAATTCATTATACCCATATGAAAATTTGTTATAGCACATGTATCAACTTTGCAATATAGATTTTTTTTCCCTATGGAATATATTGATGGAAGTATTATATACAAAATTCACCTTGAACTAATAAAGTTTTCATATGAATTTGAATTTCAAATATAAATACTTTCAAAAAATTTATGTCAGTTCAGTTCAATACTCTAGCTTTTGAGATCTTTGAAAATTTGTACAGGAGATGTAAATTTCATTATTTCAAACCTCTAAGGGAAAAAAATTCAGTTCACTATATCTGTAAATTTGCTATATCAGATATGTTATAAGGCCATAAAAAATAAATAAATAGTTTCTCAGGCCAAAAATTTCAAAATTCAATGGGGCAGGCAGGTTCTTTTTTTTCTTTCTTTCTTTTCTTTTTTTTTTTTTGGAAGCAGCTGTTACCTTTTTTTCATGTCAGCTGTTCAACAAAATGATGATATCAACTGATTCTTTTTTTTTTTTTCTTCGGTTCTCTCATTAATTATAATATGTATGTATTATTCTTGTTAATTCGTTTTATGTCATGACTGTATGCCGACATGGTAATTGTCAATAAAGTGAATTGAATTGAATAATATGCATTCAACTTTAAATAATGTTATTCCAAACAAATTTAATTCATAAACTACTGTATTAACAAGAAATGTATTGTTTATCTAATAAAAACGTCTATTAGCACTTATGAAAAGGGGAATAACTCAATTTTCTTTTTCAGCTTGGAAAAATAGAAAATTGAGTTATTTCCCTTTTCAATATGTCAATACATTTGATCAATGCGGCAGTGTTTGACCTAATGCGGCGGTGCCTGAGAAACTATTGATTAATTTTTTTTGGCCTAATCGTAAAATTTACAGGGAATCGTAAAGAATTTTGCCAGGAATCCTTAAAACCTATTGCTTTTTCTGTAAATTTATTATATCTGTGTTCATACTTAATGAGTTTTACTGTACACCCAAGATACAGGTAAACAAAACATTAATAGCCTTAAATATGTCTTAAAATAAATATGTATAAATTTTCAGTACATGTATTACAACACAATTATGCCAGCATAACATTTTTCATGAGTTTCCCATTTAAAATCTTCCTATATTCTTCCCCCCCCCCCCCCCCAAAAAAAATTATATATATATACAAGTATATATATTTATATTAACCCTTCACATAAAAGCACTAAAAACAAGAATTTTTATGCATACTTTGATAAAGCATCTTTTTCTGCTGAACATTTTTACAAGCTTAAAAAATTTTCTTCAAGAATAGATGCAAATGAAATTTAATTCCCAAACCTGTTAGCATGGAATGAAAATAAAATGTACATATACAAAGTTTCATGCTACTTTACATAAAAAGTAGGTCGTCTTTGGTAAGTTTAAAAAAATTACAATACACGAATGGAACTTTCATTAATTAACATGCAGCACTCAAAAATAAAACATTAACACACTGAACATTATAGACTAGCTTAGAGGATGGACTGTCACATTGACAAATTCATTTCTCCATTAATCATTAAAAATTGTATTTCTTCAAAATTGTGGGAAAAAAACTGTGATGCATTTGTTATCTGCACATTGATTGGTTGCCTTCAGAGATTCACCTCTGTCCATTGATCGATCCTGTCAGCTCATTGGCTGTAAGTAATTAGATGGAACATAACCTTTGACCCCATCAGCATCTACATACCACCACTCACTGTTACCCTGTTCATCATGTTTGACGTACACAGTCACAACCTGTCCCTCAAACAAACTCACTTCATTGGCTGCACGGGACTGGAAGGCATACTCAGCATAGTAAAACTGAAAACAAAGGTCAAGAAATGCCTTTACTGTCTAACTTATACATAAGTACTGGGCATAAATGAGACAACAGGCAAAAAATTGTTTGAATATTACAGAAAAGGTCTTGTAACTACCTCTTCACATTCATGCTTGATAGAATCCTCTACTGTAGGTAGGTCAGGGGTCATGTCTTCATCTAAAAGTTCATCTAACTCTTTGCTTAGGCTTTTCTGACTGATCAGTGTAGATTGCTTTGGTGACCTCTGAGATGATAACTGACCACCATCCACTGAGGTTGAACTTTGATAATTGACTGCACATGAACTTGTTGACCCTTGACTTCCAGTAGAGGTCAGACGTTGTCTTTGACCAATCACAGTGGGTGACAGAGGTGATGTTGGTACAGGGATGTTAGGATAAATCTGATTGGCTTCTTCACTGACTGTGACATCTGAGGACTGATAAGACTGGAGGAGTCGTGAGGGTATAAACCCTTTAGCAGCTGTCAAATAAACATTTTCTCAAAAACTGTGTCTGTTCAGAGTCTTAAACATATTGTGATTTGTACAACTATACTACCATAATTGAGTTCCTCTCACATATAGCATTGTCATAAAATATTTTTTAACAAAATAAAAATGAAAAGTAAAGAGAGTCCCTCACCTCCATTGTCCACAAACCACCTGTCCTTGTTCCCCATGGGATCCTTGTCTTGAACAACACCCACCAGATCCCCAGCATTGAGGGAAAGGTCCATCAGATCACTGGCAGTGTAATTTTGTAACACCCTGTATAGTTTTTCTGCTGGGAACTTTTGCTGAAGGTACACTTTCTGACTCTGAGCCTGAGAACTGGCCATTTCCTCCTATAAAAGCACAGGACAAACCCATGAACCCAATCCCTCTGTTTTAAATCATTAATTTAAGGAAAAAATGTTGGTTCATGGGGTTTTGATTTTGTGGTTAAAATGTACATTTTACATGTTCTTTACTTGTAACATTTCATGGAAGACATAAATTAGTGGGTCTTTTCATACCATGAAAACAACAAAACTTAAACCCTCATTAAAATGAGTGATTTCACAATGTTTGAAATTTTAGTATTTTTAAATATATCTTTTGGCAAAATTATTCCAAAAAATAAGATTTGAACCACATCTGCTTGATAGTTAAATTCAATGAAAATATCTCTCTTAATCAAGTCATAAATATATCTTGAGAAAATCTTCTCTTTTATGAGAAGGAAGATACTTAAACTCAAATAATCTGTATCAAACTATTACTTTACTTTTGAACAACTATGTATATCAGAAACATCAAGAACTACAGTTTGTTCACTTGAGAGTATCATTCTCAGCAACCTTTGAGAAATCTGCCCCCCAAACTTACAACTAGGGATGGCCTTTTCCCTTTTTTGTCTGGTTGTTTCAGAGCATCCACTTTAGGGTTAAATCCTTTAGGTATAAAGCTAAGACAGGACATCTTGTCCACCACAGCAACATGTCCGATGTTGAAGTTCTCCATCAGGTTGTCAGTGGAAGAGAGCAGGGATGGAAGCTATAAATAGCACGATAATAATGTAACAGCAGGGT